>NW_010391327.1:477-3075 GCF_000710305.1 Buceros rhinoceros silvestris | reverse complement strand
TGCTGGATCCACCCGCACTGTCACATAATCCTTCATCCGCATCGCCTTGGGTTGACAAGCATAAAACTCCCATGATGGACCATCGTCCGTGGTCACCCAGGACTTGCAAATGTCATACTGTCCCATGGCCAAGGGGAGACAGTGCAAGAGGAGAGCAACCAGGTAGAGCATGGCAGCTGCGGCCAAGTGTGGGATCCCTGGGCGAGGGCAGTGCCGAGAGTCCCAAGGAAGGCAGCTACTGGGCTAGGTGTTGCTCTCAGGATCAGCATGGAAACTCCTCATCTAAAAATGATCCAGTCGAATAAGACTCAGACAGTAACAGGAATGATCCCACTCTGCACAGTCTATTTCGATGTGGAAATTTTCTCTCAGCACAGAAGCCAACTTTGCAAACCACTTGATTGGGAAAGTTTTGGCCGGAGTTGCTGATCAGTGGTCAAAAGTCTTCCTTAACCTCATTTTTCCCCCCTTCCTTTTATCGTACAACAGGGCTTCCAAATCAGCATGAAAATATCTAGAGGTGACTCCAGTCAATCAATAGAAAGATCAAGTTCTGAGTCGCTGATGAAATTTGATAGCAGTAAATTGGAGAGGCTGCGAGATGATGCGGGATCAGGTTTTCGTCAACCTTCTTGTCTGCTGCAACTGCGTTGCTGTGGAAAGTGCCTTAAACTGTGGACTGCCTTAAATAATTATCGGGGGTTTTGAACATTAATACATAAATACAGCATCTGGTCATCAGTACAACTCTGACAAGAGACACTCTTTGGAGCTAAAATTCCTTTCTCCCAAAGGATGGTTGTGTCAACATAAATGTTGGGTGTCCAGATCCGCAGTGGTCCCAGCGGGCTGCTGCGTGGTCAGTGGGTTGACAGGAGCAGTGCTACCCTTGCTGTTTCTCCCTCTGCGTCTTGCAGCAGCAGCAAGGCACTTGCAGCCGAGGATTTCTGTCTGACTCTGCCTTTTGGCAACTAAGCAGTAAGTTCCCAAAGCCTTCAGCTGCAAGCCATGCTGCTACCTGAGGTCTCCTCTCTGTCTCACGGCCAGGCTAAAGGAAGAGTTCATTAGCAGGCTGCCCCTGCAACAAAATGAAAGAGAAATTAACTAGGAGCAAGGGGGGACAGTTGGAGCAACAAAACTTATAAGAACAAGGGTCCCCCAGGAGCCACAGCCCTCAGCTGGGCTTCCCGAGCCACCAGCCGGGTTTTTGTGAAAGAGAGATATATAACTTTAATAAAAAGAAATCCATAGTAAGGTGCTTATGGCTCTTCTGCTGTTTGGGAGATGGGGAGGAGCGCTGCCCCATTTAAGGGGGCTGTTTGTAACAGCAGCTGGACAACAAGAGCTCTAATGAGTTTTCAAATAATATCAAGAAGCAGCTATAGGTCATTAAGAGATGGAGAATATGTAGACACAGAGCAGGGACAGACAGAACAATTGATAGTCTTAAAAAGATAAGCAAATAACTAAGACAGCTGGGGAGACAGATACATTGTCCAGCATCTCCACATATGATTTATCTGAACAATAACATTTAATAAAAAACAATTTAAAGTCCTAATAACATATAAGGTTCACCTAATACAAAGAGCAATGACCTTCCCAGTATTCATTTCAGGTTAGAGCAACATTTCTGCAATTTTGTTGTCTTTCCAGTAGAGCTATAAAAATCTCAAATAATTGCAAAACAAAACGACAAAGAACTGGAAAAAAGTCAAACCCTCTCTCAGTGTTAGATCCAGGAGGAAGATCTCATATGAGAAAGTGGGAGGCACGTATTCAGAACAGAAATTTAGCTCTGGATAATTCCCTTTCTATTTGATTCCCCAACTTTTTATTCCACGATTTAGGGACGTTTGCTTCAACAGCATGTTTAGTATTTGCTTCTCATAAAGCTCAGTTACTAGAGCTCAGAAACTCCAGGTTAACAGATGCAGTGATCCGTGTTCAGGGGCTTCATGTTGCTGTGCTACCATCTCCCCTTTCCCCCTTTTTGATTGAAAGATTGCTGATTGAGATGAATGAGTTCAGAAAACAGAAACTATCTCTCATGTTTCATTGCCAGCTCTCAAAGAGGAGCCTGTTATAGCTGCGTTGGACCTGAATAAACTCCCAAAGAAAGAATAGACTGGATGCTATTTTTATATTATGAGTAAATGTAGTAAAAATAATAAAACCAGTGTGACACAGTGTTTGTAAGTCCCATTGACATCAGAGCTGTCTTTTCGTTATAACAAGTCAGTTCCTAATTATTACATCAAACTGGTCACAGCCAAGTGCCTTCTGACAGCAGAGTGTGAGACTCCAGTATTGTACAGAAAACAAGCAGAGTAGCTTTAATGAGGACTCCAGCGCTGTTAAGTGTACGGATCTATTTTCATAGCCTTAACAATTGTATTTTGCACTTGAACAGCTGTCAGGAAGAAAGGATCTATAATATCTATTAGTGTCTTGTTATGCTAGCGAAATGTCAGAGATTCCCAGGGAAATAAAAATTTGCTGGAAAACATATTTACTGTCAGTCAATCAGGCAGGCATGCGGGTTCCCTGCAAAGTCTGCGGTGCAACTCGCCGCCGTACGGTCCCTTTGCAGAAATA
>NW_010391327.1:0-376 GCF_000710305.1 Buceros rhinoceros silvestris | reverse complement strand
GTTCACACACGGCGGTAGGGTTGGGGGGTTGTACTGGGGGGGGATGTGAGGAGAGGCTCTCGGAATGGAAGGTTTTGCCCTGCTTGATTTGCTTTGATTCTTAGAAAATAAATCTTCACCTGATATTATTAAGAAACTGCAATTCATGGCAACAAATAGGATCAATGCTCTTTGTTTGCTTTGAGGAGGACTCAGCAATCGCTGGGGACTGATAGCCAGAGTATTAAACCCGCAAAATTAGATTGCATCTTGACTTCGCTGGTTCCTTTTTTTATTATTACCATTACTGGGTACCGAAATAAAGGGACGACGCTAAGTCACAACTAAGATGCTCCGGACTTAAGAACAAAAGTCAACTCAGAGGAGCTTGCCATTT
>NW_010391326.1:61243-70928 GCF_000710305.1 Buceros rhinoceros silvestris | reverse complement strand
GAGGGGAGGGGAGGGGAGGGGAGGGGCACTTGAAATATTCATGAAAGTCAGAGGAAACCTTTATCAGGAAGTGAGAGATTGCATAGTAGTATGGTGTACATACATTAGTATAATATGTAACACTGCTATTCATTTATTTCAGCTTCAGAACATAGTTTTATTCTTCAATGAGCTGTACTTTTCTGTCTTGCTTTTGTGCAAGCGTAACTTCCAGTGCCCTATCTGCAAGTTAAGAGGAGCAGAAGTGGCCTTGGAGCAGCATATTAGCTGCAGAGTACTGAACTGCAGTGGAAAAATGTCATGACATGCATCTGATATGAATCACCAGCAAACCACAAGCTTTCACTGTTTGTGGTGAGCTTTTCTGGTGGTGTAAACACAGCTACTGTCATTTACCTCAGCTGAGGACTAACGGAATGGAGAACCAGAAAGCAAAACTTCCACGGCCATCCCAAAATTGCCTTACCCATGAGATAGGATGGTCCTGCCCACATCATGATTGAGGTGTGAGGGCCCTCCTGTCTGCCAACTGCTGTCCACAGCTCCAGCAGATCAGGCCCACACACAGCCAGGAGCAACACCTTTTCACTCCTCTCCCTGTCCCACAAATGGAAGACACCACTTTGGGAACCACTGAGCTGGATGATTATTCTAGTTGCTAAAATGTGCTAACGCATGAAAACATTGAAATTACATCTGAACCTAAAATTCCAGGGACTAAAGAAAGTGGTGGAACCTCATATCTCTGTGTGCACCAAGTACATAAGTATCTCTGTCCATTCCAGTCACTAGATCATTCAGAAGAAAATAGTCAGGGTATATTAAGATTTTAAGTTTTTAAATTAACCAAGGAATATGATAAATTTATGTTTCTTTTATTTGTGAGTTATCAGTGAGCGGAAAATTTTTAGAGTGCTTTTAATTATTTGATCTTTTACAACACATAGCTGAATGGGAACGTATTTCAACTCATGGACTGTTTCTGAAACATTTGCTTTGGCTTTGGTTTCAATACTCCATTGTTCTTTTTTTTATTTTTTTCCCTCCTTTTTTGATTTTTTTTCTGTGAAGGTAGGTGGTTGAAGGAGCATGATTTCACTTCTGTTGCTTCCTTGCAATGCCCTAGGAAGGGAAGAAACGAAGCCCCAGAGACTGCAGGCTGAATGTGGCAGAGTCAGATCCACCATCCTTCACGAATGTTTCACTTCATCTTTCAAACTGATGACGATGTTTGTGGAAAGCCAACAATTTGACAGAGGAGCTTAGTGGTCTCCAGAAAAATGTGGTTCTCTGATTTTCTGAATAGAAGTAGGAGGGCAAATAGCCATTAGATCTGAAAGATACTGGGGGAGGGGATGCAGAATGGAAAAACAGAAAGAAAAAAACCACCCCAGTCATGCACACTAATGCTCATCTATATGACTTCACATTTTCCATTTCTATAGAATGCCAGCTTAAAAAAGCAGAACTCAGATTTGCTGAGATGACTCAAAGGACTGGGAAAAGTGAGTGAAAGTTCTGTATTTGAACAAACGTTCCCGATGTGTTTGCTCAGAGTTAGTCTGGTGACAGTTGGATCTTGAAAGAGAACAGGTAAGACTGCGATGATTCTGTCAAATCTGTGATGGAGAGAAGCTTAAAGAAGCACAGCGCATGCTCTAGCTCTTGCTTATTAATTGCTAATATACTGTTTGCCTGCAAAGCAGTCATGTCCTGGTCGCCCTCATGTTGTTGGGTTTACACGAATAAAGGAACGTAACCCTGACTTGCCTGCTCAGCCTCCAGCAGATACTCTCTGCAAATATTAGATTACCAGAACAGAGCTCTTTTAATGCAATAGGTACTGGTTGAACATCCTGTACCTAAATGGTTTGAAAGAGCTTTTGGAGCATTTCCAGGATGTCATATGTTCCCTCAGCAGAGACTCTTCAGAGCTGCCCTGTCCTGCATGAGCACATAGTACACAGGGAAAAACAACGTAATTCCACAAGTACCACAAGATACATATGCTTCTTGCATCTCCTTTTAAAAACAAATTCCACAATGGTCACTGTGTACTTCAATATGTCGTGTGACTGTTAAATTCATTCCTTCTTCACTATCCCCTGTAAAAGTTTATACAGACAAAATATGATACGATGATTGAGATTAGTGATACCGAGAGGAGGAAAGTATTTAAGGACATAGGATTTATGTCTCTTTGCCATGAATCTTTCACAGCAGACAAAGACAGCGCTGCACTACCTGCCTGAGCCTCTCCTTTGCCCAAGATTAGCATCATCAGGACCAACGGCAGAAAGGAGCTTTGCCTGACATTACTGAGGCTCTAGCTGAGATTTAAATGTGTGGCAGGCTCTGATGGAACAAAAACCAGCTCATGGACTTAAGTTGGCGCTAAGATCCTGCACTGTGAGTTTGCAAGACGTGTTTTGTTCTGTGGACTTTGATGCAGAACAGAAGTGCCAATGGTAGCAGGAAAATAAAGCTGTCTTCAGCCATCCTCACTGTATATATACTTCCTCTTGGGAACATGCAAACCATAAACTAAAATGCAGTAAGTTTGACATTTAAAAGGGCTGAGGTGTCTGAGGAATAGACTTAACAGAGGTCAGATGGCTCCAGTTCTCATTAATAGCTTTTGCAGTACAAATTGTTCACCTCCTGTAGACCTATTTCAATGTCTTTTCCCTTCTACTGCTCACATTAAGTATCTAATTGTCTAATGCTGGTTAGGATTATAATTCATCTATCTTTTCTTCGCAAGAAAAATATATACTTGAATCATAAGCAGAGTAAGATTTCACTTAACAACTGCTCTTGAAAAACAATTTTCAAGTTCGGGAATTCTTGTTCATTCTTTACTCAATTACACTGGTAAAATGGTTTGTGAAATGTACCCTTTGCTGTGCTCCAAAATAAAAAATAATATCTCAAAATAAATATCAAAGTCCAAGATCTGGAATGAATTAGGTGATTCATGCTAAATGGCCAATCTTGCTGGTTATGATAAAAAACCAAATTGTTATTTTCCAAAAAAAGTATCACAGATGCTCCCCTGATGGTAAAAAAATTTGGATAGAACAGCATATATTATATAGCCTATGAAAGGTGCTTGTTGTAAATTAGGATAGTTTTTATTGTAAAGCTGCAGACATATAGCTGCTTTCCTGTGAAAAACTGAGGCTTGGGCTATGTTCATTTCCCAAAGCACATCCAACTGATATTCGTGTGACAGAATCACTCACTTCAGTCTCAGCGCAATATCATCAGGTGTCTAGGAAAGGTCAGAATGTTAAGTGCAATTCCTAAACATATCCCCAAGTTTCTGGCATCCTCTTTCTCTCCTCTGCTCCCTTCCATGAATTCATTTTGAGAGGATCCGTTCTGCACACCAAGCGCCCTGAAATAGCAATGAAGAAAAAATGGCCCTTCTACAAGTTCATATGAATGTAAAGCACCTCTAAATGCTGCAGACTTGAGTGCAAATTATGACAGTTTGTGGCTGGCAAAAAATAGGGAAAATGTTTACCAAAAGATGGGCAAGAAAATGAGGAACACATAAACACCTTCTCTAAGTGTGTAGCAGTTTAGAACTAAGATCTGCTTTCCTCTTCAAGTAAGTTGCACCTATGTATGAGACAAGTGTGGATTTTTTTCCTAGGAAACTGCCCCAGAACCCTATTTTGACTTATATCCGGGTGAATATGATCTTTCCTCCTTCAACCAAAGTACTTGAAAGCTAGAACAGACACTCAAAACTTGTGTTTTGAAAATGAGGGAAGGTTCAATCTTCTAGCTGATATGTTGGAAAAAAGTCTACTCAACTGTGAAACGTCTCTAGTGAAACAGTGAAAGCTTTATTCTGGCAATTTTATTCTTACAAACTTCACAAACATGGGCTATTCTTTCATTCTGAGAGAAAATAACCGTTTCTCAGTTCTCAGAAAATTGAGAGCTTGTCTGCACATGGAGTTATTCCAGCACAGTCACTAAACAACTCCAGGTTCACTCAGTCTGGAGTGATAGTACATGTGGATGCTGTGAGACTGGAATGCGGGTGCCTTTTCCTGCATCAACTTCACTGACTTTCATGACTGATTCCACCAGAAATAAAAAAGAAATAATCACATTGCCACATGACTTACTCCATTTTACCACTCTCCCACTTTAAATTTATGGCTCCTCCTATTCCAGCTGCATTTACTCGCATGTGCAGACAAGCCCCAGACTGCAAGGAACGATTCCAGTTTTGCTCATGGAAGTGGTCCTTCCCGGGAATTCTTTCTGGGTGTTAATGTCACTGAAATCCAGAGGCCAAATTCTTGGCTTCATGGTTCCCTTTTCTGCAGCAGCCTGGCGTTGCAAAGAGGCCATAAAGCTGATCCAAGAAGCCAGCTGAACCTTTTCTCTGGCGCAAAGCGAAGCATCGTCAAGAACAGGCTATTTCCACTGGAAAAACGAGTCTCATTTTGTTCAAGAAATGAATGTGCTGTAATGAAATTTTACAACCCCCATAATAAGGCTATTACTGATATTGTGACAAAACATGAAAAATCTTTAAACTTCCAGTAGTTTCATGCTAACCCAGAAAAATTCTAGCCAGCTCTAATTCTGTTTTGTGACAATCAGTTGGTGTCAGATACAGGTTTGTTTAAACATTATATTTTACAACCATAAATTTGGCTTTTTAGCTGGAATTTGAACTTAGACTTCATTGCTAATCTGTGGTCAGTGATTAAACTGGTATTTCACAAGTTCATCTGTGGACTTTCATATTCTCAAAGTGTCTATTTTAAACCTGCAATCTGATATCATCATCCCATTACCAAGTATATATCTCACACCTGAACACAGCTGCTAAATAATAGTAACTCTGCATCTTTTGCTTTTGCTCCTTTCTAGAGCAGGAGGTTCTTTAGTGCTTTATTAAAGCAGTCAACATGATTTACTGTCATTCAACCGGGAAGCTGTGGCACAGAACAGCAAAACAACAAGGGTAACTCAGCAGGTCAAAGCTGGAGGTCTCAATACCTTGTGCCAAAGCTGGAGACCTGAGTTTTAGTTCAATGAAGTTGCAATTAGGTCACATCAGGCATGTGAACATCTTTTAATTCATTTGGTGCTACCTGAGAAGTGGTCTGTGTCAGTTTTTCTATCTTATCCTCCTACCATCCAGGAGATAGTTCAAACTCACACTGATGTTTGTCCATCGAGATAAACATCACTGTTACTAGCACCACTTTTGTTCTCCTCAGTTCTCTTGGTCAGCCCATGCTGCTATTCCTGCTTGCTAGGGCAGCCTCTGGTTATTTTTCTGTATGTCTGCTCAGTCTCACTCTCTCCTTGGCCTCCTTCTCCCGTGAACATTCATTGTGCTGAGATGGACAAGTAAAAATCCATTTCCTCCCTCAGCCTGTCAGTAGGAATGGTGGATTGTCACTACTGAGACCTGTGGCTCAATCTCCAGGTCTAGGGTGGACAGCATACAGGTCTGACTGAAAGTTGCTTGGGTGATGCACCTTGAATTTGTCCAGAGGTGCCATCTGAGGCACCCCACCGGATCATTGGGAAGTGGAGCCTATGAAGAGCTTTGTATTTCATTGGACTTTCTTTGCATTTTTTCAGTTATGTGGTAACTGGAGTCACCGCGTTGTTCACATGTACCTTCTCTACCCAGGCTGGTCAGTACTGACAAGACCAAGCTCTGTGACTCGACACTACTAATGTGGTTAAAATGCGTGATTTTACTCTCCATCACCCTTCTCCTGCCTAACTTCTGCCAGAGAGCTTTCTTGGGAAAATTATGTTCACAGCTAGGTTTAGAGAGCAGAAAACTGGTGCAGGGCAAGAATGTCTTAGCTTATAACACATCTTTTCTGAT
Source organism: Buceros rhinoceros silvestris (assembly GCF_000710305.1). Taxonomy (NCBI): domain Eukaryota; kingdom Metazoa; phylum Chordata; class Aves; order Bucerotiformes; family Bucerotidae; genus Buceros; species Buceros rhinoceros. The sequence continues at coordinate 65,047 of NW_010391326.1, read as the reverse complement.
GAAGCTTCATCTAGAAGAGCTTCAATTTTCAGGCAGTTACTAAGAGGTTTGAGGGGGTGATGGAATAATACAGCAGAAGGAATTAAATTGCAAGCAAGAGGGGCTGGGTGCTAAGTGGCAATATTCTAAATGTGAAGAGAACAGCCCCAGAGGCAGGCTTGGGCTGCTAGGGGTGCATTTCCAGTCCCACCCCGGGTCAGTACGTGTCACAACAGCAAATACGTATGTACATGGTCATCTGCAGCATAACTAGCTCAGCTGCTGGCAGAACACACGGTACACCAGACATGACCCAAAGTCCCTTGAGTTCAAGGACCCTTTCCATTGGCTTCAAGAGACTCTGGACCCGCCCTGCAGGAATGGTAAGCCAAGCTCACCACTGGAACCAATGATGACAACTCTGTGGAAGCCAATGCAACTCTGCTTGTGCCAACGGTGACTCTGGCCTATAAACTTTGTTCTTTTGGGCAATCAGAGACTGCGTAATTCATTCAGTGTTTCAGAAGGTAATTAAATTTTTACGGCCATCAGCGTATCGGCCATTATATGCACCCAATTACATCTTGCCCATATGAAGCAGTACTTCTCCACAATCATTTATTTAAATGCTAACGCTTCCTTGTTTTTGTCATTGAAGCAGTCACGGTTTGCTAACTCTCCTTATCTAAAATGCTGCTTAATCTTTGAAGCCTTCCTTTTCAAACAATGGCAATGTAATAAAATTGATTGTATGATTAAGAGTCTGTTTTTCTTTACTAGAGCCTGATAGAGAAGAAATGAAATCACGACTTGTAAAAGAGAAGAGCGGAAATAACTCTGGACATTACTAGCTCCAGTAAATGTACCAGTAATTCTGAGCTGGCTCAATACTGGCCATTTTAATTTCAGGCATTTTAATTCAGAGTAGACTTTCAAAGCATTGTATTTTGTCTTCTCTTTACTAGAAAATCTTGGTGATAAATCCCTTGCTGAGTGATTAATGCAAGAAAGTCGTGTAGACTGTAACGGCAACATTTATGGTTGCAAGATCACACAGGAAAAAAAAACCAATAAATAAGAAAGCACTATGGAGGAAGGCCTGGTATTACTCCTCTTTCCGTTCTTTTATTTAAGTCCATAGGCTGATCACTTGTTTTATTGGATTTGTTCATATTGACAACCTGATGAATGACCATCATCTGTGGATTGTGGCAAATGAAATGCTCCACAGATTTTATCCCTTTTTGGCTAGTATGGATTGCCTTAATCCTAATAACAAATGTCAAGTGGGGTATAGCTTTTTATGAACACAAAAAACATATATGGAAAAAAATATACATTACACGTTGGCAAGGGAAGGCAGTGAATGCAATCAGGGTCCCAAGATCACTTACACTCCTTATGTTAATAGAAGTCTGGGCAGGAGGGAAAATGGCATTTATTGGTAAGCAAAGAAATATTGCACCATTTCATTGGTGTTTGGTCATTCGTCCTTGTAAGCAACACCAGTGACCAATGAGGAAGAAAAACCCTAATAAAAAATACTTATTGCACCTGCCGCCTTCTTAAATTTGAAGATTTCTTCTCCTTTAGGCAGACAGCAGGCCCATAAATAGTTAATCTGGCACTTGGCACATCTAAGGGATCTGTGGCAGAGGAAGGAACAAGTTAGTGATGGGTGGAAAACTCTGATAATGCCAATAAAATGTAGGCCAACTACTTTTCGTAAACATGACCACCAATAAGCTGGTAACAATTTAATAGCCCTATAAGGAGCTATGCTAGAGTGATTAGGTTTAATTAATAGAGAGTCATTTATCAGAAAGAAATGATTCAACCTGATGATTTCTCATTCATGCCTTCATAAAGGGGAAGGTGCACGCTCCAGGGTGGCTTTGCATCATTTCCTCTGCTTCCCGTTGTTTGTGCAGGAGCGAGGCCTCAATTTTGCCGTGGGTATTGCACTGCCTGGAACCGAGCTCACTCGAACGTCAGAATGAGAAATGCTTATCCCTCAAAAATGAAAATGCTTTCAGCCTGTTTAGAGTCTTCACAATTGCATTTGCAGGAATATCAGTCTATCCTGGAAAGGTTTTAGACCTGTGAGGTTCATAATTCAGGATAAAATCTGTCTCGCATTTCACTTGTGCTGTCAACATTTCTGTCACCCATGAGGAAGGCACCTACAGGGACAGCCTCCCATGAGGTAGGTTTTGTGTGACAGTCACTTATTCAGGAGCGCAAAGCATGGGAACAAATGGATGGGGATGGTTCCAACATTGCACAGAATGCCAAATGTATTTCAAGCATGCTGCTGAAGGTGGATGCTAGGTCTCCCTCAATACAGGTTGGGATAGGAGTAGTGACATAATCCTTCCCGCAGGCTTCTGCTGATTGATGTCACATGAGTGACATAAGACCTACAAGCACGTTTTGGCCTGCTTGACCTGGTGGCTAGGTGCATATGTGGGCTTTTGCTGCTGGCCTCTCCACAACCCGGTAATGACATTAAACGCCCAGCTCAAGCCTTCACCTCTTCAATCACAATCAGTTCTCCACCAGCCTTATTATTTTGCTGCAAGGGAAAGCATTACATCACACTGGCTTTGACAACAGCAGTAATCAGTTTTTGGGCTGAACGCAGCTCTCACAAGCCTTTCTAACAGCAGTTTGATGAGACTAGCGAAGTCTCATCTGCTTGAGAAAAGCCCCTCGAGCACAGAGCGGCATTGGGAAATATTTTTCGTGCCTGTGACGAGGCAGTTGGAATTTCTAATCTGCAGCTTCCCCACAGCTGCAGGCACCCCTCCAAAATGGGTCTGTCTTGAGGTATTTATAACCTGTCTGTCACCAGGGTAGCCAAGCACCACTTGAAAACACGGCACCCAGGTTTACAGCTGATGCAGCTTGTCATTGTTTTGTTTCTCTCCCAGGTTCTCCACTCTGGCATGCTTCCCAAAGTGTTTGCTCCAAAAAAGCTTGTTACAAACCTTCACTCCCCTGAAAGCTCCCTCATGGGAATAGTGGGCAACCCTGGCACCTGCTGCCCTGCACTGCAGCATCTCCACCACACAGAAAAGGCTTTTAGACAGGGCTTGAATTTTTCTGTTAAGGGTTTGGGCTAGCATGCAGCAGAGTTTGGATGCTGCAGCTAACAGCCACATTTAGCTGAGCAGTACTTACACTAGCTCTTCAGACTCTTTCTGAATTAACTTTCAGTGTCTAAATCTTGCTTGCCAGGTGAATACTCTGCAAGGAGCATAAGTGTGGCACTTGGTCTTGTGAAGCCATAAACTATTTTCCTCTATCTCCTTTCTGGCAGATTCTGAAGGTACTTCAACCTGAACTACCTACTTAATGGACTGACCAGCCATTTCCTTTTTGTCCGCGGTTTTCATCCTTTCCTTGTGTTGTGCCCAGTATTCACTTGTAGGAGAGTAATCTTATCTGAAAGATGAAGATTCTGCTCTTCAAAGTAAATATGCAGCTTGGCCTGCTAGTAAATTATCTGTAAAGTAGCTGATAAAGGAAGATCACTCCCAAGCAGTTCTGGTCTGATCCAGATCTGAAGCCAAGGTAAAGACCTGGGACTCAGGAAAGCAGTCAAGGAATTTGAACATTTGTGCTGTTTAACTGGAATATATGTCTGAAACCGTTTCTAGGCAAACTCACCCAGAACTTCCCAAACGAACTCCACCACTAGGTTTCATGCGGTTTCTAGGTGTCCGAGGTTTGATACTTTTGCAAAAAACGTTTGGGAAAAACCACTCTAAGTGGCATTTAGTTTACAAACAGCTGAGAATTCATGGGGTAACAGGCATTCCT
>NW_010391326.1:56513-61161 GCF_000710305.1 Buceros rhinoceros silvestris | reverse complement strand
TGGGAGGGGTGGAGAGGGTGGGCCCCCCCCCAGCCAGTCACTCAGTTCACCTAGTAGTGCTCAAGTACAGGGACATGCCCAGCTTCCGTGGCTGTAAGTGCTCTGAACAGGACTGAGTTTTTACCTGCTTTGAACAGTTTCTTCCACAGATGTTCACAGGACAAATTCTCCTAAAGGCAGACAATCCAGAGGATGGGAATCTCAGAAACTGCTAACGTTCCATTTCTTTTTTCCTCCCGAAGTTTTCAAACCTGCAGAAAATAGGTCTGCAGTGGCTTAGCAGTGGCCATCCTAGTGGTCCCTGCTGGTTCTGCCTCTTGCACATTTGCTGAATCCTGTAGTTACAGAAGGTTACAGACTCAGAGTCAGAATCTGCCATTAATGTCCGGTGTTTTCCCTAGAGAGCAGCCTCACTTGACTTCCAAGGTATTACCCACAAAGCAAACAACTGCTTCCACTCATCTGGTCCTCAATAGCCATGTCATGTGCTTGATTTGCCCACACACTGCTCCAGAGAGACTATCACAAACCATGGAAAATTCCAAAGTTTGCCTTTGCAATTGCTACATGTTTTCAACAGGGCAAGGGCCTGGGTCTGCATCCAGATTAAGTTTAGGTTTGGTTTGTGGCTCAGAGATGACCCCAAACTAGAGTTCATATTCATAACTGAGGAATGGAAAACTCATGGATTCATCTGACAAGGATTCTTACCAAAGCAGCCACTATCATTTGATTTGGGGCACACATGAAGCAGAGCAGGACATAGAGTATTCCCTCAGCATCCACCGATTTCCATGGTATGTCCAAAAGACCTTGGAGTCAAGCCCAAAAACAAGAGTATGTGAGCCGTATGATTTTCTAATTCTTATGCTGAACAGTATCTACCAAAGCAGATTCGCTTGTAGGGACCAAAGCCCTGGATATTTGAAAGACATTGTGACTTCTAGCCTCCATGTGATACCTAGACTATGCCTAGGACTGGGCTTTGTCGTCATCTAGCTGGGAGGAATGTACTTCCACTGCTATGGCTTCTGGAGGTGAGCATGTTTGCTGCGCTGGCCAGGGCAGGGGGATTGGGCTAAAAGGCTTGTGACGGCGGGCAGGTTTGTACACATTGCTGCTTACTCTTTGCACTTGATTCTGCAGTAGTAGGGCTTAATAGAAGGTGTTTATTCACTTCTGGGAGACCTCCTTTCCCAATATCTTACAACACTAACTTAAAAAGAAGATGTGGGTCTTCAAAGCTACTGCGGGTGGCATATCTCTTAGAAGAAACACACTTTTTGGCAGGAACCACACAACGTGTCCACAGACCAACAGAGTCAGATGAAATACGCAGCAGATCCTCCTTGCTGATATGCTCCAACATTGCTAGAAACAAATCTGTTTGCTCTTTCACCAGTGTAGTACACAGCACCAGTTTTCCATTCATTCCATTGCTGATCCAAAAGAGAATGAAGCCAAACCTTTCACTTTTCCACTGTTGTTGAAGCGCAAGCATTTTATTTGGAGACTCTGAGAACATAATTGTTTAAAGTCTTAAATGAGATTCCTGTGCTGCCAAAGATAGCCATTCAGAAACCACGGATCAGGCCACAAAGATGTCAAGACTTGCATAAACATCATGAGACCTTAAAAAACCGAGAAAATATGTATTTTTCCTTTCTTCCTTCCTTTCTTTCTTTCTTTCTTTTCTCTGTTTCTTTCTCTCTCTGTTTCTTTCTCTGTTTTTCTTTCTTTCTTTCTTTCTTTCTTTCTTTCTTTCTTTCTTTCTTTCTTTCTTTCTTTCTTTCTTTCTTTCTTTCTTTCTTTCTTTCTTTCTTTCTTTCTTTCTTTCTTTCTTTCTTTCTTTCTTTCTTTCTTTCTTTCTTTCTTTCTTTCTTTCTTTCTTTCTTTCTTTCTTTCTTCCTTCTTTCTTTCTTTCTTTTTCTTTCTTTCTTTCTCTCTTTCTTTCTTTCTTCCTTTCTTTCTTTTTTCTTTCTTTCTTTTTCTCTCTCTCTTTCTCTGTTTCTTTCTCTCTCTGTTTCTTTCTCTGTTTTTCTTTCTTTCTTTCTTTCTTTCTTTCTTTCTTTCTTTCTTTCTTTCTTTCTTTCTTTCTTTCTTTCTTTCTTTCTTTCTTTCTTTCTTTCTTTCTTTCTTTCTTTCTTTCTTTCTTTCTTTCTTTCTTTCTTTCCTTCTTTCCTTCTTTCTTTTTCTTCTTTTTGGTTTATCTCTTTCCTTCTTTCTTTATCCTTTTTTTCTCTCTCTCTTTCTCCAACCTTCCCCCCTCTTCTTTCTTTCTTTCTTTCTTTCTTTCTTTCTTTCTTTCCTTCTTTCCTTCTTTCTTTTTCTTCTTTTTGGTTTATCTCTTTCCTTCTTTCTTTATCCTTTTTTTCTCTCTCTCTTTCTCCAACCTTCTTCTCCTTCTCCCTCGCCCCCCCCGCCCCAATTCTCTCTCACTCTCCATCTCTCTCTCTCTCTCTTCCTCCAGATTTAATATTTTAAAGCTTTTCTCTGGACCATTAGAAGTACAGAAACTTGTTTTTCAGTGGAAGCTGGGATTCATCTGTAACCACCTGACTCTAGGACATGAAGTTTACGGAAAATCTCAAATATCTCACTTTAAGTGCCACTACAAGAACCGGTCACATTGACCTGCCATAGGACCTCCGTATAACCAAGAGAATTGGCAAGGTTTCCACCGGCATAGAAGCTCAGCTGCATGCTGTTTATTTAATTTCTTTTTTGTTCATACGTGGCTCATATCACAGCAATTTCATGGCTACTTTTATTGTCTATACTAGTGTAACAGCTACAGGCCCTGGCCACACTCAGGATACTTGTACACACTATGAAAACACCCATTAACCTCAGAAGCTACAGTCTTAAAGGACAGGATGAACAAAGGGAGGAAGAAATGAGAGATTATCTCTTCCTCTCCCCCTTCACAGACAGACACTGTGCAGCATGGCAAGATGGAGTGACTTTCCCACGCTACCTCAGGAAGTCCGTGGCAGAGCGTAAAACTGAACCCAAGTGCAGATTTCCAGATGACTGCCTTATTCACAAAGCATTCCTTTCAATGATAAGCCAAATAAATGAGAGCAGTAACACTCAGGCAGCAACCTGAGGCAACACACCACCACACGAGTTGTCATCAGGCTTTGCTCTGCCTCTCCCCGCCAGCTGCCCCTGACTGCAGGAGGCACCCAGAGCGGTCAGGGTACCTGTTGGGGCAAGGCAGGGTCCCTGCTTGCTTGTCCCGGGGCACCAAAGGGCGTGTTTCTGCAGCACTGATCCTGGCAGATGAGCTGTGACCTGAGGGTGACCTCAGGACTTGTCCTGACACACTGCAGGGCAAAGCACCACCAGTGCCAATGCACAGTGAGAAGTGAGCTGCAGTGTTGTCACCCCCATGCTCCCAAGGGCTCCCTGAACCAACCGAGGCAATGGCCGGCTGCTGGTTCTCAGGTGGCTTATGTTGGTCCAAGAGGAAAGAAAAACATGAACAGCTTAACTTACCGTAGCACGACAGGAACAAAGGAACAAAGTACACTTTTCTTGAAAGTCAACACATTACGAGAAATATCTCAGAGCTGGCAGGAATATTACTTTGATTAAAAAAATAATTGGTTTGCTCATAAACTTCCTGTATTTTAAAGAATCTGTAAAAAATAATTGGTTTGCTCATAAACTTCCTGTATTTTAAAGAATCTGTCTGACCTTATCAGAACACAGGCTGGGGTTGCTGAATTACCTTCCATGTACCTGGAAAACTATCTAATGTAAATAAATTTTATGACTCTCAACTATATATTACTAGGTAATAAACTTAATGACTTTATAAAGGTTATTAAGAGAAACTGCATCATCTGTCTTAGCATCCAGGAATAGGTATTGTGTGTTTTAATTCAAAGGAGTCTGTGGAAAACATAAACAGGGAAGTAAAATACCATTTTTCTGGATAAGGTGATTTAAGGTTAGAGCAAAAGATAGTTAGCAGTGCTGTTGGGTTCAGAGGTCTTGTCCAGTGCTTTGAAAATGATATACTGGTGGAGCTTGGGCTCAAAAGCAATTTACGGAACTAAAGATCGTTTCTGGTGGGAAGTAAGAGGATGGGTAAGCTCAAGCGAGTGGCAGGTTTGCTTTTGCAGAAGAAAAGGAGGGGATGGGACTCTCCAACAGCAGGGAAGGCCTAAGCCTTAGGAAGGAGCTAGAATCAGGTTTTCTGGTTTTTCTTTTCTCCGAAGTTGATTTGGTTTAAGTGATTGACTCTGTAGGTTGTGCCTGCTGCTGAAGGGTACCATCACTGCCCTGGTAGGACCGAAGTCAGGAGAGCTAACGTAAACAAGCCCAGCTGGCTGGAGTGATGTGGGCAATGCAGAAAGGGGCTTGAAATGAAGCTGACAGTGCCTGGGGACCTGGGGGACATGGGAGGACCTGGGGGAACCAGGACAAGGAAGGCTGGGGTTCAGGGTGTGCAGGGGAGAGGTTTAGAGAGCGTGTAGACCTTTCTTGGTCAGAGAGATTTTTGTTGGCTAACTCTGGCAGCAGTTGGGCTGTGCTGAAACACATTCCTCTTCCAGGTGCATATCATGGGCTGAAACACGTTCCCTGTCACCCTGCACCCTGACACGGACATTCCCCTGCCATGGCAGCTGTGGCTGGG
>NW_010391326.1:53241-56444 GCF_000710305.1 Buceros rhinoceros silvestris | reverse complement strand
GTCCCCGGTCCCCCGGCCCCTTGACACGGACATTCCCCTGCCAGGGCAGCTGTGGCTGGGCCTCGGCAGCCACATGGCTTTGCCCACTGCCCCCTCCTCATTACCATCCCAGGCGCAAGCTGCTGTCATCACTGGTCACCCAGTTCTGTGTCTTGGAAGAAGAGAGAAGGATTGTTCTTTACTTTGGAAGCCGTTTACACCCCCTTTTGTTATTGCAGATCACACACAAAGGACAGACTTTGTCAGTTTTTCTCTATGTCTACTCATATATTTTTCCAGGGCTGATACCAATCTTGCTGGTTGCAAATGCAGGTACCCTTTTCTTCTCGCTCTCCTCTCTCCTTTCCCATGGTTACCGAAGTAATAAATTATTTACAACAGACTTTGTCTTTGCAGCATTGTTCAGTTTAGTAAGAAGGCTGCTGTTTAAAGGCCAAATCACACTGGTTTATGGACGTACTCCACGGGCTTTGATGAGAGCTGCAATGATGCAATCCGGTTTGCTGTGTAAATAGGCAGATACTTTAAAAGTCTATTTAGATTCTCCTAAAGGCTGTGTAGGAATGGACACAGGCCAGCTGATGGAGGGCAGCATATCTTGCACACATACATGAAGAAAATGTCTCTGATTCAGGGCACCCTAAGCCTTGCCTAAAATGCACGCGGCTCATGGGTAAGCTGCCCTCTGACTGCACTGGACAGCGCTTCAGTCCCATCGAGGGGTGTAAACACACAGGCTGCTTTTGTGGTCTTTTTTTCCTGTGCTGAATGTGACACTGCTCAGGCCTGGCAAGAATCACCTTGAGGACCTGATGCAGATGACGCCAGACTGACTGAGAGTCACCGACTGAGTACTGCGGGAGCTATCTCTGTGTTGTTTCACAGGTTTCAAAGACTGGGGTCGGGGAAAAAAAAGGATTCATCAGGAGGGTAGTTGCACCCCATACACTCACCCTTTACCGTTCTGTCCTCACTGACATGTCCCAGAGGAGCATTAGGCCAACAAAAGAAGCCAGATTGCTGTCTGTCTTTTCTTTAACATTTACATTTTATTTAACAGATCTTTTACGTGTCCCCGTGATGGATAAGTATTGTTGTTCTTCAGGCCAGATGATCAGGTACAGCCAGGGAAAAGCACAATTTCTGACCCAATGCCAAATGAAAGCAATGCTGGTTGGCCAAGGGAAGTGGTCGGAAGAGTTTGCAGCTCTACTGCAGCCAGCTGGGGCTCAGTCTCCAGAGCTGCACCAGGCTGATTTAGCCCCTAGCTTCAGGGAGCTACGAGATCCTCCATGCCTGTTAAGTAATGCAAGACAGTACCAATAAACAACACTTCTGTTCCCTTCCCACTGTCTGGGAACTGCCATTCCTTTATGACATGGTAATTTGTACTCCCTTGGCTTCCTCCCTTATCATGTAGAAGACAGCAAAACTATAAAGCCATCAACTCATGGGAACACTAACTGCAAGAGAAATCTGTGGTAGATATGTTTTGCAATACCACCTGCCACAGATACGCCACAGGCTGGAGTCCAGCATTCTGACAAACTGCATCAAGTTTTGAGGTGGAGAATGACTTCTACACCGTCAATAACTTCCACATATAAATGTCATATTCTAACGTTCAGTAGAAAAAGTTGCTGGAAGCTGCTCCTGGACCGTGAAATCATCTGCTCACAGAAACTGTGGGCTATGTCAGCCCTCGTCACCCACTAATACAGACCTGAAAGTGTGTAAAATCAACATTGCACAAATAATTTTTCCTCTTGGTAAAAAATCCAAACCACATGCACCATATCATGTGATATAATGTACTCTTGGAATCATGCACAGCTCTTGGAAGATAAAAGCAGTATGATAAAAAAAACTCCCAAAATATGGATAGTAGAACAGCCTGAAATGCACTATTCACTAAATACACAGAGAGGCAATTCTGATTTTTTTTTCTCCAGAGTGGAATCAAACCTTCACTCAAGAGGAAAAACTAAATAAGAAAAGGACTGCAAAGGGCATGGATGAAAAGCAAGTCTCACACATACATTCACACAGAAAAACAAGTGGTCTTTGAAGCAGAGGTTAAAATAAAAAAGTCCCATGGGGCTCATGACCCCCCTGAGGCTCAGTGTAGCGTGAGCAAGGGCAGGATGGAGGGCTCAGGGATGATAACTTCCTGCTCCACCAAGGCAACAGGATGAGAGTCCCAGCATAGCCCATGCATGCCCTGCAGTCAGATAATGTCACTGCTGCAGCGGCTGAGCCCTCCCATTTCCTTCGGTGAGTAAACACCTCTGCTTCCTCTTGATTCTCCCAACAGATATTTGGCGACTGATCTTCGCAATTTCCTCATGAGAGATTAAGAAAAGTCTAGGTTTTTCCCAGTTGCGCAAATCCCCCCGATTATAACCTTGGCATGCATCAAGAAATTATATCCTCTTTCATTAGCGAAATCTTCGCACAGGCATCCTCTGGCTCCTGAGCTGGAAGGAAAGACACTGGTGGATTTACTTTGGTTCAAGGGAGGGCACAGCATGCTGCAGGCTACTGCGCCTCGTCAGTGACTAAATGTAAGCAGCAGGAGGACATTTCTTGGCATTTACCCTGTTCATGCTCTTGATGGCTTAATGGCAGCTCATTGGCCACCCACTTTCACTCACCTCTGCTCCCTTTTTCAAAAGTGTTGGACAACAGAGGCATTGCCAAGGCCTTTGTCATATCAAACGTAAAGCGCTATGCCAGTAAAGCTGCTTGCACAGTGAAGGACAAGTGTGATTATTTTACTTGGAAGGTAGGCAAGGTACACATGACGATCTTCTAGTAGAAATCACTATAGCTCATCAGCACCTCTCCTCCTCCAGCTTAGCAGATCATGAAGTCCTTGTGCAAGGAAACAGTTCAGTGTCTCATTTCCCTCTCTTTCTGGGCAGCTCTCTAACCACTGCTGTTTTCAGTATGCTTACCTTTGGTATTGGACTCAGCCTTCAGAGGTGTGACTGCTATGACAACAGCATTATTGGACTAGGCACCTGCGATTTTCTTTTTGGCCCCTCACCATGTTACAGAGCAAGAGAAGAGCTCCGCTTTATGAATAGCAAAGACAGGATGCTGGGCAGTTTTTAGCCTTTTGTGTATTGAATCCATGCTCTGCACAATGGCATGCCTCAGAGCTAACGGTCCCTCAGGAGGAAAACACACCGGAGGAAGCA
>NW_010391326.1:49764-53154 GCF_000710305.1 Buceros rhinoceros silvestris | reverse complement strand
CCTGCTGAGGGCAGTTGACAGCTGGTGTTGAAAAGGGGCTTTGCAAGTGATGGAGAGAATGCTATTTTGGGGAAGTTTTGGTAACATTATTTTACTCTTCTTGTCAACAGCATCGATGGTTATCATAACACAAGTACAGTGACAGATCAAAGGGAAAAGATGATGGCAGTCAAGAGCTTTAGGTCAGGATATGTGTCCCACCATGCAAACACAGGTATCTCCACTTAGCTGTTGTCATCTTTGGATAGGGCTGCCTGTCCCTCTTCTGACAACCATGTTTTCTGAGCAAGGATGGAGATGATGAGCACAGGGACGCTACAAATCCTCATGTGTATAATGCCATGCGTGGACTATGTCTCTGAAGAGCTGGGATACCTGGGGGGTGTTGCAGTGACAGCGCAGAAGAAAGAGTACAGGGTGAAGTCAAGCTGTTTCAACGGTTCAGTCAGGTCTTAACAGAGCAGGGATTTCATGAGCCATATTTTCTGCAATGAGACAGGAAAACCGGGAATACAAGGGTCGAGAAAAGGACAATTCTGGCGAAGTTCTGTAAAGACAGGACTGTTTCAGCAGGTGCTGGGAGTCTGAGAGAAAGAAACAAAGCGGGACTCAAAGAAACTCGTCTGCTGAAGTCTAAGGACAGCAAAATTGCAACAGACAGGGCTGTGGGGGCCAGATAGCTGGAAAATCTGGTAGATGTAAAAACAAATACTAATTTCTGCTAGGTGGTAGAAAAATGGTTTTTTACACTGAGCAAGCCAAAAGGGAATGCATCTAGTGCAATTACATATTTCTAGCTCATCACTACCTCCACAAAACCTATGGCACAGCTTAGCCTGGCAGTAACATCATTTGTTTTAGGGAGATGAAATTTGAAATAAAGGTGATATAGATATGAAAAAAAATCAGTTCAGAGAATCATATATTTTCCATGAGTGGAACTTGATGAAATATTTTTTAACAAAAGGATTTAAATTTTAAAAATATATCTTTTAATTGACCAAATATTTTGGTGAATTCCCATCAAATTTGTCGAACTACTTCAACCAGGAAGGGCTGAGAAGATATGGTTAACCAAAAAAATATATAACTTCAAAATTATCAGACAGAAATATCTGGTTTTCCACTTTGAAATCGAGCGTAGTTTTCCAAAATAGATCTCTTATATGTATCTTTAAGATTAAGGCAGGTGGACAAGCGTTTATCTCTGAAGTCATTTATTTGCAGTTTGGGGCAGCTTTACTGGAGATGCAAAAGGAGGTTACAGAGCTCCTGCTCAAACCCCCTGACGTGTCACGCGCCACATAGCAGAGGACAGCTGCACAGGCTTCTTTTGTCTGTCCATCCCTGCTATCGTGACTGTTGTCACTTCTCATAGCTTCAGCTGACACAATGAACTGGACAACACAGATGAGCTTGTCCTTTCTGTTGCTCCTCGGTCTCATCTATGACTACTCCAGCACATCCCTCATGTTAGACGGCCATTCGCCATGTGTATCATTTCCCTGCAGCGCTATTGCTGAAGCAAGGCTGGTTGCCTTTTCTCCTTTTCTACGTAACACTTCCTTTATGATAAAAAGGCTGTGCAGCCTTGGGGAAAGGGAAAAAAAAAAGGCAGCAAGCTGAATGTTTACTCAATTATTGGTCAAGAGTTGGAAATGTTGGCTGAAGGCAATGCTGTGAAGCGCAGTCCCTTCTAAGAGAGTGCCAGAAAACCAAAGGGCAGGTGGCAGTTCTTGAACAATAGTCAATTACGCTTTTTAGGCAAATATTTGCTCATGTGTCCAGACAATAAGGTCTTGTGGAAATGTGTTTGCATAATGTCCTTGACAAAGACTCGTTTATTAACCTGGACACAATCGGATACAGCTCTGGAACAGTGTTTAACACATGAACTTCTCAGTGCAAGCATCAACAAAACATCATGCATCCAACTCTGAATAAAGTGATCACCCCAGATTATCTTCATACGGGGAAAAAAAAGTCTCTCGAAGAGGATTTACTTTTAACCTATAAAAGCATCCAATGTGAAGGTGTGCTGGGATCTTGGCTCACTTCCTAGAATTTCACTGGGCATCCAGTATAGCCTTGACCAGGTCACTCGAGAACGGAGTTTCAAAAGCCCTTGCGGGGTGCCTATGTTTCATGTACCACAAAAAAGCTTTGCCTGTGCTCAGCGCTGCTGGTGGCCCGGTGAGACAACACGACACTGCCTCCAAACTCACATGCTAAAACTCCAGTGAGTAGCTGGCTTTGCTTGGCACCATGATGATCGCACACGTGGCTTCCACCTGCCCCACACCTAGGCAGATGAGGAGTCTGCCTGAAGGCTATTGAGGATCATCCTTGTTCCTCCTCAACCTGGACATGGGTGGAAACTCTGAAGGAGGAGGCCCATCACAGCTCGGCAGCTGGGGAGCCAGTGCCACCGATTCCAACCCTCTCCTGGGGGTGGCAGGGACAGCAGAGCCTCATTTTCAGGCTGCAAAGGGAGTTTTGGATGGCATATGGTGTATGATATTGTACCACTCTATTGCTAGTGCTCATAGTACTAAGCAAAAATTAGTTCAGCCCGATAGTGACAAAACTTGGAGTGGGGACTGCTCAGAAGGGGTTGTGGACTAGAGCTAGACAAAGTTCAGCTGAATTTTCTACATTTCTCTCTAGTTTTGGGGACACGCAAAAGGAATGGTCTGTGATTGGGGTGACAGCCAGAAGCATTTGGGAACTGTTAGTTTAGTCCTTTGTGTTGTAACTAATAATTCAGAAGCTGCTTCTCTTCCCATTCCCTATGAATTCCTTGATGTGTACCAGCATTTTCTGAGTGTTTTGGCTGAAAGTGTTCCAGGCTCCTATTTGCACACCACATGTTCACCTCATCTTAGTAATGATTCAGTACCCACGAGGTGAGTGAGTCACCCCAGGGATGTGGGATTGTTTCTTATTTGCTGACTGACATGTAGGCACTTCTACAGAGGCGAACATGTTTGCTATAGACGGTAAACAAATAAAGGAAATAAAGAGCAACAAACACAGTAGTGGCTGAACATTTGGCAGAAACACACATTTGTGCTAAAACTGATGAATGTGACAGAATTCTTGTAGTTCTGCCTGGATATTAATGAAAAATTAAGAACATTTAGCTGGATGAAATCATATGGCTTCTGCTAATGAAGGAGGTCAGACAGGATAAGCAACTGGTCCCTGCTGACCTCAGAACTGAATTCTGGAGTCAGAGCAAACTAAACTTGGCTTGTTTGTTCATGAAAAATATTCCTAAACCAACTGTTTAGGTTTTATCCCTCTTGATGAATGATAAAAAAATCTCAAATTGTGCTGCAGCATTCCTGACAGTGAAATCATGTTTGCAACCATTTTATTGTGATCACT
>NW_010391326.1:37017-49649 GCF_000710305.1 Buceros rhinoceros silvestris | reverse complement strand
CTTTCCCTCCCCAAGCTTATTATTTTCCTGTGTCTTTTTCAATGTCTATGTTTCCACAGGCTTTGAAAGTCCAAGCTTTGAAAACCTCTTTCACGTGCTAAAGGAAACTTTAATCCTCCGGGAAGCTGGGTTCAGAGTTACATTGCAAGGACCACAGAAAAAGACATTTAAGGAACCACAGTTATAATGGATTGTGCTGAAAGCCTTACTCAGTTATTACAATGCATCGCGTTTTTTCCTTTTCAGTTCTTCACGAGCTGTAAACTAATGCCTCAACTGGAGGCACTTTTTGCTCTCTCATGATGTCCCATGATTAACCACTAATGCATATAACTGAAGAAGGGTCTAATAAGTAGGTAGTTATCAAACACCAGGATAGGTTTAATTTGCGCTCAGAATATTTCTTGTGGTAGTGGGAGAGCGACCAAAACTGCTGAAGTGGCTCAAGGCCACAGAGTTCAGCACAGGTCAGCGGGATTTCTTGTGCCTAATCCATCGAATCACAAAAGAAATCCTCCCAGAAGTCATTGTCCTGACTGCAGTATGCTGCTGGCATGTGTGTGGATGAAAAGAAAATCATCTATTCAGAAGAGGAAAAAAATCACCTCTCGAACGTTCATACTCAATGGCTTCTGAAGAAGTAACTAAAACACATCCTCTGTTAATTACTGCTCTCCAGAAGACATATTTAACAGCACGATTACAAAAATCAGGGCATATACAAAGGCAAAAAAAATTCATTTCCCTGGGCCAAAAGCTGCTTTCAGTTACACCCAAGAAACCACATTAAAGCCTCCTGCCTGCGAGGTGCCAAGCCGTCCTCAAAGCACCAAATCTCATTTGCTGCCGTTGACATCAGCGAGCGCGGCAGGCGCTCACGGCTCCTCTGGCAGCTCAGCACTTGCCAGACGAAGCGCCAAGGCCCCGGTATGGCAACGCACATGCACACATGCCAACTTCTGCACCCCGGTCAGCCCTGCCAGGGTGGGTGCAGGCTGGACTTGTACTTACAGTCTGAGGGGAAACAGTCCCTGCAGCAGAGCTAGACTCAATCCAGTGTCTACTTTGGCACTAGAGGTTAGCTCCTGTCCTCTTGGGGATGACTAATTTTGCTCATTAGCTTTGTTTTTTCTGTAATTTCTGAGCAATGACGTTGCTAATGAAAGTGAGCAAAGGAGAAGCGGAACTGCAGTTGGAACGGGCTGCCACAGCTACAAACACCTGAGCACCTCTCTGCATCCTGAGCTGACACCACGCGGCTCCTTCAGACCCTGACGCCCCCGGAGCAGCGGCTGACGAGCACGCACCGTTTGTCACCGGGCTGCAACGTGCTGCAGGCAGCACCTCCGCCAGGAGGGCATTCCCCTGACCCACCGCACCACCTAGTGTCAGCACATCCCAAAACACTCAGCTCCCCCGGGCTCACGCTTCTTACTCCGAAGCGTGTTAAACACGCACTCGTTACACAGTGCATTTCCATGGCCAGGATGTTACTTTGTAAAGCCTTTTTTGTTCTTGCTGGTTGTCGTTTTGTTGTTTGACTGTTTTTGTCTGGGGTCTCCTGAGTTTACATAAGGCAGCAAACTGCTGCCCTCCAGGAGGACTAGGGGTGAATCCAGCCTGGAGCAGTCCTCTCCTCTGAGGCTGTGTTACCACTTTACAACAAAAGGAGTGGACAATGCAATAGTCTTGACGTACAGATCTAGCACTGTTAAAATAGGGTGGTGCTCAGGGACAGTAAAGTGCTCAACAGGCACCTCCAAGCTCATGTACTTAGAAGAACATCTGCATTGCAAGGACCTCACCTTCCGTGAGCTTTTCAGCTCAGGGGTAAATACAGTCCTCAGAGTGCCTTTCACACGTATTTTTAATTGTGCTTTAGTGGCAGTAACATGCAGTGGAAAAAAACCATCTCTCTGGCTGCTAGCAGTAGGAATGACTGTTTGCTAACCTTGGCTTAAAAAAAAAAAAAAAAAAATTGGAAGCAGGTGGGAATCAGACATCTATCTTTCCGGAGACACCAGCATTTGCAAAACAAAAGACTGCAGTAAGTGTCACCACTGAACTTGCTGTTGCAAATGAATGCTGTTTGCTCGAGCAATTGCGGGACCTGGTAGGCCTCGGAGACTCCTGAGCTGCCCAGAAGGGCGAGTTGCTTGAACAAGGTGCTCCCTTCATTTTTAAGTGTACTGAAGCAGAACTTTCAGCTTTGGAGTTCTGCTGTCTTTAGAAATGCTTCATCTGCACGCTCTAACTTCTTTTCATTTATAGAGCTATGATCCTATAATTTTCTTTAATGAAAAGAAAAATCCCAGCTATTCAGGTGATAGCTCTATTAGAGACATTGAAGAATACAAAAAGTTCATTATCTTGGAATGGGGATTGTTTTTCAGGCAAAAAACTATTGCTTCACTGACAGAGAAAAAGCTTTCTTCAATATGTTGTAAAAATTGCAAGGAAAAATAATCTCACCAAAAGTTATTTTCATTAGTTTTATTCTTTTAACAATGAAAATATTTCTATAATTATCATGATGTAGCAGCAATTGCTTTCAAAGAAACCTTAAAATGTGGCTTAAATTACAACACAAACTCTCTATTCATAGGTTTATGGGCTGTTTATGTCAATTTTGCTACAGCGGATAATGTCAGCACACAAGAAGATTAATTCTAATATTACGTATTTGTTTTTCTCATTGCCTTAGAAATAAACAGCAGGATGTAAGCGTGCGTGTGAATATTTTCATCCTACCAAAAGACATCCCCTCCTGCTATGTACTCTCATCAAGGGGCAAATCATTTTTCAGTCTGCTGTTGTTCCCCATAACCTAGAACCCCCTGGGGAGGTGGTAGCTGAATGCTCCAGAAGGGCCATGCCTTGGCTAGGGAGATAAAGGCAGAGGCACCACAATGGAGAGCCCTGGTGGCATTTTTCAGAGATGTGACAATATTCTGGGTGCCGAGAGGTTTACTTTTGGTGAATCCTAGTGCCATCTTTTGGGGGAAATAGGAATATGCCTTGACCAGCAAATACGCCCTGATACATTTGAGGACACCAACTCTGGTCGTTCCGTTGCTGGTGCCTGGGTCCCAGGGGAGCAGGACTTTGCTGGGGCTGATGCACCTGCAGGGTGGGGCTGGAGATGGAGGGTCTTCTGGGTCCCTTGGTACTGCAGCAGCTTGAGGAGACAAACCAGGGCTGGCTTTTGTGAGCAGGACAAGTAGAACATGTCAGTCAGGCCATAGAACAGTGTGTTATCCAGCAATGGCTACAGGGGGTCCCAGCCAGCGCTGCAGCAGAGAGTGAGCGCTGGGCTGGGTGCCACTTGTCCCTGGGGCGAGCACACTGTCACCCACACACCAGAAACCTGCTCAGGGGATGGAAAACATGTAGGCCTTCCCCAGAAGGAGCAGCAGGATTGTATCTGACATGGTACAGCAGCAGCATAAAGTCAGGTTGAGGCATCAGAGCAAGGACACTTCCAGCCTATGTTGCCTTAATCTCCCGCTGTTCTACACCTCCGTCTTTCCTTCAGCAGCCCTGGGGGGACCAGGCTCAGCACTACAGCCTACTCTGGGCTGGGGAAAGGGGCACAGCCCAGACCTTCAAACAGAAACTTCAGGGACCGTGTGAGATATAGAGAGCATCCAAAAACATTCTGTGCCTTTCACCAGCCATCCAGCTGTAGCCGAAGAGGAAAGAGAAGAGGAGAGAGGGAAAGGAGACTGAATATGACCTGTGTCACAAAACATAGCCCTCAAAAGCTGTTTATAAACCACTTGGCAAATTTCTGCAGATTACTGAATACTAAAGAGCACTGGTGTGGGAATGACAAGATCATGGGGAGACTTACCAGGGAGCATTAGGGACATGGAAACCACACACATGCTTGTGGACACACACAAACAAATGTACGCACTCTTCTGCTGGCATCCGAGGGAAGCCCTGACCCTTGCCTGAGAGTGCTCATCCCACCCTCTGCAGCTCCAGGGAGAGGGGGAACAGAGACAGATGGGGGCACACAGGGATGCTTGGTGGATCACTGCCTGCAAAAGCCTCAGCCCCACAGGTTCGTGCCCCAAGATGAACTCCACCACAGAAGGAGTGCAGTGGCCATGCAGGATGAGAAAGAAGGAAGCGTTGCTCTGGCATCCCTCTGCTCCGGTGTCTCTTGGCATAGGCTGTGCTGGTAGCCCGTGAAGCCTTTGTCCACAGCCCAGAGATGCTGAACGCCTGGACTTATGGCATGGCCATGGTAGGGGGTTTGGTCCCAGCCTGGCAGCCCACCTTGTCCACTGCTCTGCAGGAGTACAGCCAGAGCCCTGCCTCAGTGGTCCAGCCTGGACAAGCTGCTGTCACTAACACCTGGGTTTCAAATTCACTTAGCAGTTCCTGTATTTTTTAAAACAGATTTTTTTTTGTTTTCTTGCTGAAGAGAAAAATGCCTGGTGCCTTGCACACCTACAGCTCTGTGAGCAACCTTGCCTGCAGGGACCCATTAGTTGGGGTGTCCAGCTGCCACTGGAGCCGTGGTTTCTGGATCTCAAAGCCTGAGCTACGTGACAGGAGATGTTGCAGAAGCTGACGCAGTCAGCCACTGTGTAATATGAGGGAGGGTTAAAGTGGAGGCATGGGTAAGTCCACTGTGCACTCCTGTACTTACTTCAACAGCCAGGCAAGTCATCCCACTCCTACAAAATGTTTAGGTCACCTCTTTCTATAGGAGATGCAGGGAAGTAAGTCTGAGAGTCTTCAGGAGCCTAATTACAAGGCCAATTGCATAAACCACGCAAAGCCTAGCAGGAGTACGGGAGCACTGCTCCTTCCCCGGAGGCCTGTCAGTTCTCCACATGGTTCGCAATGAACCACAACCCTGCCCAGGTCACTTGGCTATCAGACAATGTCAAAAGCACCCAGACCTTCCTTAGTGTCTCATACTACATTATTGCTCAGGGAACCTGTTAGCACCTTCACAGTCTACGAGAGTGCTTCTCCCTACAGGTTCTCTGTAACCTTGAAATAGGTGACTGCTCAGACACTTGTTACCTGCTACCACTCCGAAGGTCGTAAGAGGCCCCAGCAGTTCCACAGAATGGGTTAGAAAATGCATGGGTATTTTTTGTTGAGGGCCAAGAGCCATAAGGCCTGTATTTCCATCTGTGTGGGAGAACTTGCTTACGGAGAGAAGGTCACATTTGCACATCGACATGTAGGTGTCAGATCAAGACTGTAGACTTCATAGTCAAGGGTACTTAAAGACAAGCCCAAAACTACCTTGTTGTCTATCTCTTTTTTCTTTTCAAGACAATCCAAGCCCTACCATGGGGACATAAAGCTATCACTCACAATTTTGAAAAGTGCTTTGGTGAACTATTTTTGCTGAACATTTTGTATGGTGTCATTTTACCCCCCGATGGTTGCCTTTACTGGAGGGTGGGTCACCTCCAGGGGTGAGCAGTCAGCTGCAAAAGAATGTGACTTTGGTAAACAACAAAGCACCAGGGAAGGATTTCTGGAACATCTGAGGGACAGAAATACCATTCTGTAGCAAGCCTACCAGATTTGAGAGTCAAAGCTGCTTTAGGCCTTTTGGAAACCTTATCACCAGCCAACTACCTACCTTTTTCCAGGTATCCTGACTAAATAAAGTTGCTCTGTCTCTTCCAATTTCTCTACTTTTATGCTGAATTGTGACAAAATTTAAGAAAAAAGACCCCAATGACTTTTTATAACATAATTATAACTACAGTAGAGCCCACCAGATATTTTTGAGAAATAGATGACTAAGCCACAATCCAAATGTCTCACCTTCTAGCCAAAATAAGGAAATGGAAATGCAACATTAACAGTAGCAGTAACTAGGAGCATTTACCACGTCTCAGCTCAAGAGCTGTCCCAGTAGTTACAGTAGAACATCATTAGTATTAAAGTAGTGACTAGTTTTGCACCTCACAGACTGCAATGCTAAATCCTTTCACTGTGATCTGCATCTAGTAGGAAAAGGAGAGCATATCGGATTTGGCATATATCTGGAGACACGCTGCATGCATGAAACTTCACTGGTTTCTGGTATACAATTAAAATAACAAGAACGAACAAAGCCATTTACAGAGTGCTAAGCCAGCATTTTATACAGCTTATGACAAAATAACAAAGATGTATCATCTGATGTTTTTATACAGCCTGGAATGATTTATTATGTACTATACATTTAGCCTTGCAATACATTTAGTTGTTGAGGTAAGTGGTTAAAGAAATGAAAAATGTTGGTTAGCTCATTTTGCATAGCACTCATCAGTGATTGGAATTGGATATCACATTCCCACTGCAAATTACCAGCATTGGCAAGGCTATTTTACAGCTGCTCAGTGTGCAGTCTACATTGTAATGAAGCCACGACATGAAATGTTTGTGGAAATTGCAGTGAAATGTTAGCTGAAAATATACGAAAGCAGTAAGTGTAGAAAGAGAAATGAAGTATAACATTTACAAACTCAACTGCCTCCTTGGCTCAGGCAGCTTCAGATGTTACATTGAGCCAGTGCCTCCTCCTACCGAATTGCACATAATTGTTGCTTTCCATTGGGCTCAGTAGTTTGAATCAAACCTGACATTATCTTATTTTTAAGCCTTTTTTAGTTGTCTTGAAATTCTAAACTCCCTAGTGTCTATGGTCTCCTTTTCTTCCACTTTCATCTCTCTTTCTGTTAACCTCTTGAGATCCAGCTGCTGTTTCCTTACACACATAACTCAGATCCATCTTCCACTTTCCATGCCTATACAGGAAAACAACCCGTTTGGCTTTCCCCAGGTATTAAAGCCTCCTGCCATCCCCTGACCACATGCAAGTCCCCTTTCCCTAAGGGGGAGGGGAGGTTGAGCTAAGTCAACCTCCTCGATTACTGCCTTCAGGTTATCAGTCCATGTTTTGATCCTCTGTTTGGCTCTCTGTTTACTGATGACTCAGATCTCATCTCATGTCATCATCATCAAACAAGGTCTAACATTTAGCACCGAGAAATCTTGCAAGAATTCCTTAAAGATCCGCTTATATCCCATTCCATAAATTGCTAATAAGGGTGCCAGTGTCATGACACTTTGCTGACCCCTCTGACAGCACTTCATAACTCTTCTTCTTTCCATCCTGATTTTGGCCTCATTCTCCTATTTTTCGTTCCCCTTTCCAAGACCAGCTGGTAATAGCTCTGTCATTTCCACGCACCATTGGATGTATGCTTCCTTTCCTGCCACCTCCTCTCTTTTAATCTTCCAGGAAGAGCCAAAGTAACCACCTTTATTTTCACATCTGTTTTGAGAATCAAGCCCTGCTCTGCTCCAAACACTGTGTGCCACTTGCTTTAGTCCTAATTTTCTGTCTTTTCCTTGGGAACTTGTCGTGGGAAGTTTACAACTTGCTTACAACCATACAGAGCCACTGACAACTCTTCCACAGTTGTGATCAGCGGTCTTTTAGGAAAACAGCAAACACTTCACCCCCTTGGGGAGTCAGGCTGTGAGCTGTCTGTGTCAGGATATCAGCCCATTGCAATGTCCAAGCACCATCTACACATTTCCTGGATTTATCCTCAGAGCTTGTCAGAAGAAAATAACAATCCCACCCTCCCTCCTTGAAGAAAGAGCTGAAATGGAAAATGTTCAACTAGTCTTAGTAGAAAATTACAGCCTCTTCCAGCATTTAATAATCTTGTATAATTAAAGATATGAGCACTTCAAAGCAACATCTGTTAATCATGATCTGTATTTACTACAACCAACACAATAGAATCCGACTCATGCCTGGGTCATGTGCATGCCATTCTCATCCCAGGAAACTGAAATATATTGATGTACCAGACTAGTGTTTCTGGGAATTAGACAGCATGGGGTGATTTTTCAACCATAAAACAAACGAATACTTCGACTTTCCTCTTTTCTCTTCCCCTTGTATTTTGCATACAGTTAATGCAGGTGAACATAGTCGTCCTCAACCCACAAGGGAAATTATTTTTAAAGTTTACCATTTCATCACTGCTTTTGAGGATGCACTGGAGAGCTTCATAAGCTCTCCAATTCTTCTCCAGGAGGGTGCAGGAAGGTGGTCTTTGAAGCCCTATATCATTCCTGGCAGTCCTTCACTCATGTCTCCAGTGGCCAAGGTGTCTACATGGCTGATTTGCTTATACAAGCTGGTAGTTATGCAAAAAAAATTTTAAATAATTGAGTAAAAAACTTATCTAAAACTTTAAACTTGTCTTTCATATCCTGTTAGAACTGCTTTGAAGCCCTAAAAGGCTATGGCAATCATTTAGCCCAAGTGCCTGTGCCTGTTTTTAAAACTCTGTATCCATTTTCTGCAGAGCAGCTTCCAAGTTTCCAGGGGAGAAGAATGACACTTTCATCAAGAAGAAAATCAGAAAAGTACAGCACTTTTTTTGATGACGTTACTCATGACTATCTAATATTAAGCAGTAACACACTGATGGGTGCTCTGTGGATGTTCGTTCTTCTGCCTGAAGCAGCTTTCAGCCTGGCTGGGGCACAGATAACACAGGGCCAAAACAAACACTGCAGAGTTGGCCGAGATGAATCGTGGAGTTAGTGCAGCAAGTTCACAACAACAGTTTGGAAAAACCCTCCTAGTGGTCTGTTGGTGGAGGGATCCGAGGAAGGGAGGTTTTTCAGTTCGTCAGAAAGAAGCTGCTCCAAACAAAGAAGAAGAACGTGGAATCCCATTCAGAGCTGAAGGGGTGAAGGGTCTTTTAGCTGCTCGAGGAAGACCTTTCAGCCAGGTGAGGCTACAAGCACATTAGCTGCTTGACTGGAGAGAGCGGCACAGATTCCAGTGGGAAGGAGGTGTCAGTCAGAGAAGTCACGGATGGAAATCGTTTATACAGCAGGAGACATCAAAAAAAAAAAAAAAAGAAAAAAAAGAAAAAAGAAAAAAGAAAAAAGAGATTCCAGTGGGAAGGAGGTGTCAGTCAGAGAAGTCACGGATGGAAATCGTTTATACAGCAGGAGACATCAAAAAAAAAAAAAAAGAAAAAAAAGAAAAAAGAAAAAAGAAAAAAGAAAAAAGAAAAAAGAAAAAGAAAAAAGGAGGGCTCATTAACAATTATCAGAGAAGAAGAGTAATAGGTTTGTGAAGTGGAATATGTCTAAGCTTGGCTAACATCCACTCAAAGGGAGCGATAACAAACTCCAAATATTTGAAAACCTATAAACATTGAGGCAGACTAGGAACTCTGGTGTGTGATGCATGGGGAATATAATCAGAAGAAACTGCAAAATACAAAAATAGCAGGAAAACAAAAAAAAAAAACTTTGTCAGTGAAATGTATTAGCTCTGCGTTAAGGGAATGTATGGAAATACCCTGGAACTGAGACCTTTCCAAATGAGAAGGTGGTTAAGGAAACATCGGTAAGTATACAATAGAAAATGGTTCTGTACTAGTGAGGGGAACGGATGGTGTTTCCCAAGTAGAGTTTCTCATACTTCTAGCATTGTGCATAGAAATCTGTTCTGCTCCTTATATAAAATACGTATGTCCCAATATTCTGATACACAACCCAAGAAATTTTCTGAGCTCCGTTTTGAGAAGTCCTCACTCCACTGATTTAAAAGGGCATCTCAAGGGCAATTCCTAGGCTAACCAGCCTGGCTGTTTTACTCGGTGTTCTTGGGAAGTGTGTGCCTTTTTAATCAATGATGGCCATCACATTTTGAAACAATTTTCCACATTCCAGTTGGCCTAACATCCTCATTAACCAGTTCAAATAGTCTCTCTTCTTCAAGCAAGGCTCTCACGGGGTCATGCATCTGATGTAATCTCAGCTGCCAGTGCCTCACAGCTACAACTGCCCAAGGGGCAGCAGTGGAGCCAAGCCACTTTGAAGGTTGCAGCTGCAGCCTGGAAACAAGCAGGGAGCCAGGACAGCATTCTGAGCAGCCTCACGTGCTTCAGGAAAATGGTGTGGCTTACCTGGACTTCATTTTCATGTTTTCTCTTGCTGAAATCCTGGTGTGACCCGCTCATGTAGTCTGCACAGAGGTCAAGACATATCCAGAAGGTGAGCGGCATGAGGGAGCGCGCAGCCAAGAGCTTCATGCCTTGACCAGGTGTGAGTTTGCATAGGCAGTGTTTGTTATGGTGGGAGGGCCATAGTGCTAATTAACAAATGGCGGAGGCTTCAGGGACCCCTTAGCCCTTGCCTCCCTCAGTGTAATGTCAAGCGCTGGAGGGTAGCCTTCTCTGAACCCTAGGGGCTGGGGAAGGGCTTTCCAAACAGTGGGGTCATTAAGCATATATGTAAGGAAGAGCAGGTTCTTCTACATTTCTTTAATGCATGTGTAATTAAAAATTTATTTAAAAATTGGATCTTAGCTGGTGTAAGAAATAGTTTGAGCAATAACAGTTGGCAGAAGTCTGAATCACTGATGATCCTGCATTTCTGCGGGCAGTTTTAAAAATCATGTGGCATTTGAGATACCCTACATGGACTCTTCTAAATGTGGAAAATGTGGGGAATTGAAGGAGTTCAGTATAGTTGGTGTTATGTTGTCCTAATCTTGGTTGATCTTCCTTAAGACTCACAATACAACATATTCCTCAAAGGCAGTTTTTATGTACACAGCGAACCAAATTTAATATCAGCGGAAATATCTTGATCAAGAATGGTGAAAGCTGGGCTTCCTAGTTTTACTTTTGAAACTTTCCTCACCATCACTTTCCATGTTACAGTGTAGCCTCTCAGAGGTATGTGTATTTCTTGGTGAAAGATAAGCACACATGTATGTCTCTAAATTTCAGGAAAAAATAAAGCTTCTAGTTCCAGAGAAGTCCCCAGAGTGCTGTAATAAGGTATGAGACTTGACTGACAACTGACTTTAAGAGAAGTCCTAATTTAAACAAAGACCCAACTTATAAACATGACCAACATGCACAAAAGCGGACTCATCAGGGCCACTGTGTCCACGCACCCCAGTGCTTAAATGGCTAACAGACATCACGTTCAGCCAAGGTCTTGGGGTCCGGCAGAGCCTCACACGACTGTCTCTCACGATATGGATGCAGAGTAATTCAGCTTCCCTGAGCGTTTGGGCTGTAGTGGGCCCATCCCTTGTCATGGTCTGAACTGAGAATGGGCTGCAAAAACTCTGGCCTTACTCTGGTCTCCTAGCTCCCAGTAGCAGGGCCACCCAGGGTGGCAGGCGGCGAGCAGCAGAGACATTACCATGGGTCACAGTCTGTTTTGCTTCTGACAATGCACTGGGACACCGGGCTGGTCCTTGCCCTTCAGCTGGAAGACCCTGTGAGGTGGCTTC
This sequence comes from Buceros rhinoceros silvestris, assembly GCF_000710305.1. NCBI lineage: Eukaryota > Metazoa > Chordata > Aves > Bucerotiformes > Bucerotidae > Buceros > Buceros rhinoceros. Next base: position 38,326 of record NW_010391326.1, on the reverse strand, counting down.
TGTCCCTGGGGTAAGTACACCTTGCAAGTAGCAGAGCCACCCATACCAATGCAGCAGCATTAGGGTCTCGCCATCCTTCACTCTTCTCTTCATCCTCAGGATTTCAAAATCCAGGTTTTTACAAGGACCACGGAAAGCTGTGAGCTGGTCTTGAGGAAAGGTCTAGCTCTAAGATAGGTTTGACAGTGAGCTACCTGTGGCCTGCTGAAGGATTTTACTCTTCATCATGAGGTATTTTCATTGCCCCACATGCTGTGACTCCATCCCTGTACCAGGATTTGGACCCTTTTAATATCAGGATGTTGCTACCATTGCACATGATAGCAGCCAGGCAACACAATCTGGAAATCCTGCAGGCAGCTCTGTGAGCTCTGGGGATGCTTTGGAGGCCTCCAGGCATGTTTTTGCCAATCTAAACAAAGTTGTTTTATCTGGATTTTTAAGTGTTTAATTAAAAGGTGTTTCAACAATACTCTTACCGTTTTTTGAGTTGGAAGTATACATGAAGTAGATGTCAAGCATCTGTAGATGTATTTCCACTGAAAGGCAGACTATTATTCTTATACTCAGCATGTAGGTGTGCCTGCTATAACATTCTAAAATAGTCAGCGACTAAACTTTTCCAGGAGTTCAGTTTTTCTAACCTTTCTGTGAGTTTTTATTTTTAAGAGATACAGACTTACAGTGCGTGTTTCTCAAACGATGACAAGGCTTACGATGCCACTACTCAGGTCTTAAATGCTAGTAATATAATCCTGCACTTATAAACTGTCACCAAGACCCCCATAACCTGGGAGTCTGGCAAGTAGGCTCCCATTGCACACCAGCGATTAACGTTCCACAAACAGATATGCAGAACGTTTGCTGTAAAACCCGAAACCACACCCGTTTTGTCTGTGAAGGAGACAACAGCAGAAAAGAGGGATACAGCTGGAAGTCTGAGCTGTCTGGGGTCTCGGCAGTAAACACTGCCTGCTGTGGACAGCCACTCATCAATGTCAGTGATGACTTTCCAGACCAGTTCTTCAGCTGGCATTGCAAAAAAATGGAGTCGTGCCATTAGGCACCAGATGCAGTTTGGGGGCCCAGGGTACAGTGTGGGAAGCCTCTAAATCTAGAAGAGAAAGAAAACATCCTGCCCTTTATAAACAGCTGGGATGGGCTGCAATTACAATTAGCAAGCTCCCATACACTCCATTCTAAAGTGAGGAATAATGGAAATTATTCATTATTCACTTTATTTACTAATAATGATACAGTCTGTATTAATAGCAAGGGGGCACGGTAATTCAACATATGATTCAGCAGG
>NW_010391326.1:22986-36900 GCF_000710305.1 Buceros rhinoceros silvestris | reverse complement strand
CAGCAGGAAAATACATCTCAGGCTCAGATTATGTAACATAATCTGATGGCAACAACAGATAATTTCTGGGTATCAGTATTCTTCCTTTGGGGCCTCGTTTAGACTTCATTTTGATACTTGGCCATGGAGTTGTCAAAGAATTGGGCATGGTTGCAATCTCCGGGCAAAAGAAGCTCAGGACAGGAATGGCAAGGCACTGCTGAAGAAGGGCTGCAAGTATTTTAGCAGAACTGTCTGGAAAAGAAGATACACAGCACCTCTCCACTTTGAACTTCGGTTAAACATTGCTATTTGGTCCTACATGTTCACGATTGCCAGATTTCACAAAACAAGATTTTAGAACAAGATGCCTAGCATATTTTCACATAGCGAGTAGGAGATCTGATAGGTGTGTCAGGCACTAAAAATGCAAATGCAAATGCAAACTACAGTGTCGATCTCAATTGCCATGCGAGGCCAAGCTTATTTTATTACATACATTCTGCATTCTAAGTACTAATATGTTCATAATGTAAACATTAAGCATACAGAGTTAAAATTCAAGGCCACAATATTTTTGATTGTCCCTTTTCTGTGTCTTTGGTTGGCCGAGATCAACTCGTAGTGTATAAATGCATAAGTTATATAATAATTATATAAAAAGGAAAAAATAACATTGACTTGTATACTTCATTCTGACAAACGCACAGCGTTCGCGACTCGATAAAGAAAAACTGGCGCCCGCCTAACAAAAAATACTTAGATGATTTCTGATTTTGGCAGTCAGGGATTGTCTCTTGCTTTTACCAATAGAAAACAAACTCCCTTAATAATGATGAGGTTCTAACTGGTAACTTTTAAATATCAAATGCAATTCCAGTTTTACTTTTTCTTTTTTAAAGAGATGCATATTCTGATTTCAGAAGTCTTCTGCTTTTCCCTTTTTTCCACTTTCTTATTACTATAAAAACAAGTCTGCTCCTCCTGTAATACTGGGAATGGTATTGATACTGAGCAATATGTTTCACAAGTCCAAACAAGTGTTTCTTCATAGTCCCAACACTACTAAGTTTTCAGTCATTTCAGTCTCTACTGGTAAAGAAGTTTCTTTTCTCCCATTCTCACCACCTTCGTCCTCCTCTTTCTCCTTTCTGCTTCCTTGGTCAGGTGCAGGCCTCTGATCTACAGTCATACACTTGCCCTTCAGCACATTCTCATTTCCAATGTTTGGCTCAGGGTTCCTCTAACACTGTCAAGGAATCTTAAAGTTTCGGTTGTCTTCACAGTTTGAGTAGCTGATAACACTCTGATGAATGGAACACATTCAGTCTTAACTAAAGCAATGCTCTTATATTCCAAATCAGTTTCCACACCAAATCAGTCTCTTTTGTTGATATGTTTCTATTTTTAAAAAACAGGAAGGTTTTTTTCCCTTTTTTTTCCCCCTTCCCCCCCTCTTTCGTAATGATTCATGTATTGTATCTTAGATCACTATAGACTTATCCTTATATTGCTGTAGTATAGTCCCAGTTTTGCACTAGCAAGATATCAAACTTTACACATAAGCTTATCAACTTTTTAAGACCACTAGCTTTCGTAGGTTTTCCTTATCATTTCATGCTTTTACCTACAATAGTCTATTGGTTTTTGGCCCACAGAGTCGATGCCCATATACATTATGTTTTAGTATCTTAATACTTCTTGAATATCTCCTACTACAAAGAGTCTTTTTGACATCTATTTCTTACTGTGTTTTTTCCCAGCCAAACCTTCACTTGTCTCTTTAGGCACTTTTAATTCGTATACTCCAGTGGAGTTCATTGCAATTCATCAGGGACTGTATCCCAGTGAGAAGTGTCTTTGCTTGCGTTTTCTGGTGTTTCTTTTTTTCCACACTTAGTAGTAGGTGCCAAGATGAGAAGGCATATGAGCAGCTGGCAGCCTGGTGTTGGGGTAGATACCTCCAGTTGGCGAATTCCAGTACGGATTAGGAGCAGCAAAAAAGCTGGACGATGTTACAGGCAAAGCAGGGGGGTGGGGAGCTACAAAGTTCATCTTCTGAGGGTGCGCATGATAGGAGCTCATGTAGGGGAGGTCTGATGGGTATTTGTACATGGACGACTCTGGAGGGTGAGGCTGGAGAGCCTGAGCGATTCCGTGGAAATCAAATTTGTAGGCGTAGCGCTTGCCGTGAACCTTAGTCATAATGTTTTTATCATAGTAGTAGCGAAGCGCACGGCTGAGTTTGTCATAGTTCATGTTAGGCTTGCTTTTCCGCTCTCCCCAGCGCCGAGCCACTTCGTCAGGGTCGGTCATCTTGAACTCCCCATTGGTGCCCTCCCATGTGATGCAGTTAGAGTTGGAGCTGTCTGAGAGGAGCTCCAGCAGGAACTGCCATAGCTGTATCTGCCCACTCCCTGCAGGGGGAAACAAAATAGAAATGTCAGGACTAGTGACTAATAACGTGAAGACATCAATTCTTCCAGGCTCTCACATAGGACCCTATTAGGAAATGTTGCAATGTCGGTTCCCACTTCTTGCTCTTAACTAGTCCTCTCTCTCCCAGCCTTGTTTCATGAAATTCTAAAGAGCAGAGATAATGGTAATGTGTCATGTTTTCCCTCATCTGAGTGGCAGAATGCCATTACATGGAGATTTAATAGTTACCTAATGTCATTCAGAGTAGACAATTGATGGGGAAATAATACAGCGCTCATTTAGGAAACTAATCTCTAAAGTTCAGGACAAACAGCTTTTACTTGCGTAACATTTTGCTTGTTCTCACAGCATTATGTTGCAACTAAATGTTCTCTGCTATGGAATTAGCCTACACAAAATGGAGAAGTTCAGAGAAAACTGGGCGCATGCCAAACCATATCATCCATTTGCAGCATTTGGGGGAATGCAGAACGGAAACTTATTAGCTTGCTGTTGCACTGCATACACTCATAGGGCAAAACATTTGCAAGAACAGCGAAAAGGCCCATAAAGTACATTCTTGTCATTGTTCTGTGTCAAATGAGTTTAAATGATTATTGAAGTCAAGACTTAAAATGTTATTGTTGTTTTTTTCTCACTCCTCTGCCAATTTAATCTTAAAAAGAAAATAATTAGTGTGCTGTCAGCTTTGCTCAAGTGTGTTGCCCAGAGTTATAGGAACAAAATGTCACCATTTTAGGCAATTGAAAGTAGATTTCAAAGGTCCTTGCCACTGATACTGGTGTTAAAAGCCTAGTGTTTCTTAATAAAGCAGCACTGAAATGATGCAAAATACAGCTGAAGCAGCTTGCAAGGCAATCTGTTTCACAAGCACAATGTCAGCAGAATTTGCCAACCAGCTTGTATGTGCTAACCTCTAAGCACATCTCTGACCAGGAATCAGTTGGGTTTCCTTTTTTTTTTTTCTTTCCCAAACCAGATATGTGGGTATAATATACAAGCTTTTCTTTAGACAGTTTATAGTAGCAAATTATAATATCAAGCTAGAGTAGCATCTGAAATCCATTAGCAGTTTATATTTCAGTGCCACTGAAACCCATATTCATTTAAATTATAATTATCCAAACGGTCCTTAATGAATTTCTTCTGTTCCATTAACATGCATTAAGTAAACAAACAAACAAAAGAATCCATGGTATGAGCAAAGCATGCAAGTTTTAATACACAAAACATAACAAGAGGATTAGTCTTTGAAAATCAATAAACAGTTCAGCGCTGGACAAAACACAAAGTTTCGAATAAGCAATCCAACATATGTTCTAACATAAACACTTGCCTTCCAAATGTCATATATAGCCCTAGGAAAATAAATGGTTGTTGTCAATTTCTCTTTAATGAGAGAGTAATTCCACCAATTTATAAACACATAAAACATGTTAAAGCACAGGAATGATGGAATGTAGGAATTCCATATCCAAATGTTAAAAAAGTATCCCAATCCAGGTCATCTTAGTGTTTTCCACAGCCACGAAGTTTACCAAATGGAAGCTTGACAAAACTGTAGAAGTGGGGGTTTATGAACAGTTTAAAGGGAGGTAGTCCCCCACTCCCAGTTACGATCGGTGTCACTGCCTTGGGCCATTTGAAAAATCCTACTCTTAATACTTAATTGCTTTCCTATGCCATGCAAAACCATTTAGAACATAAACCTATGTGAAACTGTGCTTGATGTCGCTTGGGATAAAGTGAAAGGAGACTGATCATTATTCTGGCAATTTCATGCCTTGAAAAGCCACAGAATGGTTGTAAGAAGAAACACTGATCCTGGGAGCTGAGGAGAACTGCGATGTGGGACAGGCAACACTGTGTCCTGTGGCTGTTAGAGCAAGGGAAATAGGAAGTGGCATGTACAATGCCAATCCCTTGTGGCAGATTATGACATTGATTATGGTGGTGTATGGCCACAGTGTGTCCTGCAGATTCAGATCAGCAACAGTGAAATCTGCACACTTCACAACCAGTGCTATTAACTCATGAAGTAAGTTCCTTTTCTTCAACTAAAATATGCTACAAGCCCCTGTCCACAATGTGCCCTGTTGCCTCTTTCTTAAAGTGGGACAACATTTTTGAAGAGTTTAACTCAATTATTCTTTGCAAATAGATTATGCTTTCCTGTTTTTTTCCTATATCTATTTTGCTGGTTTGGGTTATTCATCCCTAAATTTTGTATTTGTCAAGGTCAGTATGGCATTGTACAGTGAACTACAGTATCTGGGGCACATACGACACAGATCGGTGAGAAAGTCATGCCCTTCTGGAGGGGTACCTGGAGGCCAGATGGGATATCTTACAGCAGTTCAGGCAACTGAAGTGAGCTCCTATGGACATGAGGAGTTCAAATACTTCTAATGAGGTATTTGATTGAATGTAGCCATCTGCTCTAGGATGATTAGGATAGCTCTCTGTGGAGAGCTCTATTAACTACATTTCCAATGAATCATGGGAAATCAGACACCCAGCTCATATGCAGACACTGCATTAAGAATCAAGACTTTATGAGTCTTATTCTGTGACCTCAGTCCCACACTTGCATAATTTAGAAACCTAATCCTGCAGCACATTGGATACCATCAGCTCCTGCTGAGTCATACTGAGGAGGGGGAAAATCAGTCACAACACCATCCAGGTCTGGCCTTAAAGCTGAAACAGGGACACTAGCAGTGAAGAGAAATCCTCTTAAATCAGCAAAATCCCTTCTCACCTGGGTTTGCAAGTCGGCTGCTGGTCGGTCCAAGAATCTGATATGGATCTACAAAATTGTGAAAGAAAGATTTAAAATCATTTAACAGTGTTGTCGAACAGTTTAGGTGTTATTTTTCAACCTTATAAGGGGTAGCGTATAAGGCCTGATGAGACAGCAAGTCCAGCACTGGGGAAAGTGGTTCTTTTCTCTGCATTTCAATATTTGCATGTTTTCCCTTAAAATTAGATGTGCAAGTGAACAAGTGCATGGATACACATTTGCCTTTTCTACTGTATTAGTGTGCACAAGCACATATTCAGAAACACCGTACATTCAGCCCAGAAGTATCCTGATTCCTTCTTAAATAAAGCACACATACTTGCAGGCACCGGTTGGTACTATTGACCCCAGTAGCATGACACATACAGGTAATGGGGTGAGAGTCCCCTCCACAAAGGACAATGGCCTCTCTTCTTGTGAGAGCTCATTTGCTTGTCGCACACCACTGCTAACACTTTCTCTGACAAAAGAGCTTCCAGAATAGGTCTGAGGGTACATGGCTGAACCCAGGCAATGCGGTTGGGTCGATTCTTCCCTGTCACTGGAGGCCAGTAAGGGGTCCCCTGTATTAACCTTGCAACTGGGGTTTTCAGAAGAACCTGTGTAAGCCACGCAATGACCATAGCACCTCAATGTTTTCCACAAGGGAATCCCTCTGGAAATGAAAACTTATTTTGGCCTGAATTGAAGTGCAACAGGAAAAAGGGAAGGCTGTAATGGAAGTACAAAAGCCAAAGTAATAGGCTGCAAGCACAGCCCCTCGCCCCTCGCTGAACAACCCTGTCACTGGACTGCCTCATTGCCAGACACCTACTCTCAAACAGCCTCCAGATTTGCAGCCAAGAAGATAATCAGGTTACACTCCTTATACATTTAAACAATCTGTGCAGCTCACACACAGCCATTAAATGGTCCTAAGAACTTACATAAATCACCAGTGTATTTCTTGAAAGATTCTCATGGTTGGAAGGCCAGATTAGATACAACGCTATTTGGGCAAAAGGCAGTGTAATATTTTCCAGGCGGCATGCATATTAGTTAATGAGATGTAGTCAGGAACACAGTCTTATCGAGCTATAGCAAAATGCAGAATAATGATTTGAAATCCATGTGATAAAACCGGGCTCAGAGTCTTCTGAGCTAACTATATCTTCCACACCTCTTATTTCCTACTTCTACCCTTTTACTGCTAACAAAACCCATAACTGACTCAGAATCGCTGTAGTGCTTTCTGTCTACCTGTCCAAAACACAGTCAAAATCACAAAAAGGGATTACGTCCTACTCCATGGATTAGCTTCCTTGAAACCACAAAATGCACTCGTTTTGCAAAAACGCTAGTCTACAAACTCGTGAACTTCTACTTTCTCCTCAGTTTCCCAACGGACTGAGAATCCTTCTAATTTTCCTGTTTAATTCCAGAAGCCAAATTCAAATATGTTTCTGTATGCTGTAACCCATTTTCATTTCTTTGCTCATGCACATCTTCCAACTCCCAGCATTTCAACTGCTGTGGAGTATAGGGTCTTTTGACATCCCTGCTTTCTGCCCTTTGTACCTAAACTGTACATAGGTACCTTGTTTAACAGCTTTTTCACTCTGCAGGTCATCACCACTCTTAAACACTACTGAAAGCAATTTTCAATAGCCATGGGAGCCTTCATCAGAGATCCAGCTGAGGATCCAACTCATATGTGTCTGTGGACTTAGTGGTCTCCGACTGGAGATTTCATTAGTGGGCTGAATCAGATGTTGCAATTTGCTTCTGATTGATAGGTGACAGCTGTCCTCATCATGTTCAACAAATCCCGTCACACCCAGGCATAATTCATACAAAATGACACCCACCTAACTGAGGACGCTGGTCTTCTGTTTTGGGAACTGTTGAGGATGATGGCTGAGTAGCTGAAAATGGAAAAACCCGTGTAGTTATTTTTCCAGCTTGGAAGTTGGTCACCAAACCTGTGATAGACAGATCACAGGCCTGGGACTCCTGCTGTTCACCGCTCAGTGAAGGTCACAATAGGATTTAGCTTTAAAAGACTATATGGTCATGGGCTTGATGAAGCCTGAGTTCAAGGAAGGATGCAGTTGTCCCAGTGACTCCACCCAGTATTGCCCATGCCCAGGTAAATTTCTCCAGAGCTGAATGCTGAGGTAGCTCCTATCAGCTCTCTTCAGAGTCTATCTGGGTTGCACCAGATGTGCTTTAGGCCCACAGGCTAGATGCTTTTACCTTTTGACTGAGGACTGGGGTGGGTGTGACTCGTCCATGCTGATCTCCTGGCTTGCTCATAAGGCAAATCTGTGAAGGAAAAATACATACATTCATGCGGATACAGCAAAAAGTTTTTATGTCCATAATGGCACTTTCTAGGAGACTCATGGATTGGAAAAATTACTGAAATGATACTCCTGTTTAAACCTTTATTGTCTCTAAAACTAAGAGTACCACATTGCCCTCTACATTGCTCTTTAAAGGTGCCCATTCTTCTTAGATGTCTGAACTGCACTGAAATAGCTGGTACAAATACTCAATAACGTCCATGATTATCAAAGGCTCGGAGTACTCCTTTTGGTCACCTTCCTCAGCCCAGGACACCAAGGAATAACATATATTGCACATCATGGACAATTTATGCTACATCTTGCAGGAGAAGTCCTACAAGAGGACAAAGCTCAGATTAAGCATAAACTCTGCACCATTCCCTCCCAATCTCAGCATGTAATAGCATTTTATTTTAAGAAGATAGACTTTAGTGGATTTAATGTGCCGTTCTTTGCTAGTCTGTTGCTGTCAACCTTTGAAATTAAGGTAATCTTATAGGCAGAGTTTGAGTGTTCCCTTTTATGCCACCTGGTCATAGGCAGAGATATGTGAGACAACAAAGTCTTGTGCCTTTTTTCTGATGGAGATTCCTCTAAACCACTGTTGCATGTTTGCGTCTGCACTAGCTCTTGTTGCCATCATGTACTTTATTGTGCTCTCCCCATGATATTATTCCTCGTGTCTGTAAGCACTCTGTTCCTCAGATGCACTCTCTGATTTCACTCCCATCATTCAGAATCCAACCTTTTGGGACAACTGATTGCTGCACTTTGCCAATCTCACTTGTTCCTCTTTTACTAGTCATTCCAAATTACTAATAATTCCTTTTCCTTCACTTTCTTGTCCATGCCCCAGTATCCTCACAGATCTTTAGAAATGTAACAGTGAAAACAATGTGAAAACAGTGAAAACATGTTTAAACGTTAAACATATATTTGCATATATATTCTGTTTCTTCCAAAAAGAGGATGGCTTTTTTCCTGCTCCATCTATTTAAATATTCCTTTCTCCTTCTTGGGATGAGCTCCTTAACTTTACGTATCTGAATTTTTGATTGCCTTTTCTTTCATTACTCATTACTTCTATTTCATTCAAATGCTTTAGGATATAAAAGTGAAGAAACTAAAACATAAAAGCTTTCTTCATAAAATATATGTAGTAAATTCAAATGTTTCATTTACCCTTTGAAATCTTTTGCAGTTTCCTGTTTTTCTATGGCTGGCTTTAACACATCAGGTAAAATTGCTGCCAAAATCAGAGACTTATGTAACATGCCCAGGATCGCAGGAAGGTACTAGTACCCACCTGGTCAAACTAAGTTGGTGTAGATGATTTGATTCTTAACAGTGCTTGTGCTTTACTTTAGAAATTATTGGAATTGAAACAAGTTAGGAAGTAAAGAAACAGTCACAGTCTGGTTCTGTGCAAAACAGATGTATCTCTGCCCATTTCCAAGCAATATGAGCAGAGATATTGAATGGAAATAAAGTGTAATGCAAAATTCACAGTCAAATTGCCTTTAATTTGTTTAGTCTGTTTGGCTTGAGGAGCAGACTGGCACCACCAGCACTGTCATCTCCTGGAATCTTACACTTCAAAAACTTTGCTTTTGCTGAGATATGCAATTTATTTTTTGCATTGCATTTGAATAACTTGTGATCTTTCATCCCTGATTTCTTGAGAACTATGCCATAGCCCTATCCTTGAGCAACTCGGAGAAAATAATGTGAATTGTACAAGTGTTCATCTCTGAGCAGAACACTGGTGTGCAGGTGAGTAGTTGTAATATGCAGGTGTCCTTACCAGGTTGAGATCAACACTGCTCTAGTTAGAGAAAACTCATGGCCTGAGGACTTTATCCTCTAGCAAAAAGTTTCAAGACTCTGGTCACATTTCATGGGGTTCTGGGTTCTGTCTGTATAGAGGGGGACAGGGCTCAGCCATGTGTGTCTTGCATGTATTTTGTCCTGTTCTGCCTTGCCTGGCCAGTTTTCTACCTCCATGGCAGCCTTGCCAGAGAGATTCAGAGGACATAAGGAACCTATTTTTCAACCCCAGTTCTTCCATTCCCTCACCAGAAAGACTACAGACAAATAGGGCAGAAAGATCACATAGAAGGTATGTGCTTGTCATTAGGCTATACAACTCCTCCCACAATCTCTCCTTCTCCCCTCCTCTCCCCTCCTTTCCTCTGATACAAATTTAGTACTGTGAGAAAACCGTTTTGCCTTTTAGCTCAACACATCGTAAGATGGCTTTCTGACTACGCCCTCTCCATTAAAAGAAAAATCCAGTTATCAGCTTTTCTCGAAATAGCGCAAATTTCCAACTTCATTCTGAGTTCAGTATTGTGCCTTGATAAACATGTTGCTAGCCTAGATAAGCAGATCTGTGTTCTTATTCATGTGATGTTAGTACAACATGTCCTTATCTTGGACAGATCTTTGATGGGAATGCTCCTGTTTGATGAGACGGGGACAAACCAGTATTAGGTTTTCCTGAGCTTCTGGTAGCTTCATTGTATTACTTTCTGCTTGCTGAAACCTCATGTTCTGTTGTAAAGGTGACTGAAGAAATACACCTTTGTCACTGGAGTTCATGACAAGCCCTGCTCATTTCCTATTTTCTATTGTAGTGCCTTAACAATGGCAACGCTTAATTACTTTATCCAGAATTGCACCCCAGGATTTGGCTAACTCCCATTTAACTTTATTTATTTCCCTCTCCCTCATTTGTGACCTTTTCATGTCATCAAGTGATTGTCCCCAGGGTCTGCTATTGCTCTCACATGAAGGGCATTTTGATATGGAAAAGCTTCTTTGCAGTCTAGCTGAAATGTGACATTTAAAAGGAAAGCCATAGAATAAGCCAACAAAATGTTTCTTGAAAGAAAACTGATTTCTCAAAAAAAAAAAAACAACCAAAACTTTTTATTTCCTGAACGAAAATTCTGACTTCAAAAATGTTTGTCAACTTTCAATTGTAAAAGAAAAAATAAAACTTTCAAAATCACATTATATTTTGTTGTATAAAATGTTTAGTTAGGATACACTGGTTTACACCGAAGAATAGAGACACCCGATATCCAAACTACAAGTCCCACAAGTAATTGTGTAAACACAGGAAGATGTTGACATAAAGCATTTTGTTTTGTAAGTGTCACTGTAAATGTGATTTAGACAAAATGCTGAAAAGAACGAGTTCACCTTGTCTGGCATGTTGGTTTTTTAGAACCTTTTATTTCATAGAAAACAAGTATTTTATTTTTCTACCACAGATATTGAAATAAAAGAATTTCCACAGGATTAAAATATAGATATATCCAGTTTTTGTTCAATTCCCATTGAAAAATACCCATAAAATAGTATTCTTTCACAGCAGACTTATTCTAGCCTTTGCCTGAAATCCTCTCAATTGGCATGGTTATGTCCTGCAGGACACCCAGGTCCCGTTGGTCTTATGTTATGTGTTCTTTTTTGTGAGCACCCAGTTTTACACTGCGCGATTAGTAATTGTTTCTATAGCTATGCTTTGTGTTTTCACCCATGTTCATGTCCACATACCTCTGTGCCATTCAAAGCTCCTGGGTGCTCCTAGAACCTGTGACCAAGAGGGCCACAATCTGCTTTAATGTTTCCTGAAAACGTCCAACTCTTTTTTTAACAGCCTTTCTTCTAATGCTGAGACTAAGCAGGTACTCTGAGGTCACTCTGTATTTTGATAATTATATCATGTTTCCTCATCCCTAGACCCTGAGTTGAATGATTTCAAACTTTTATATCTTTCAACACATTCAAAAGATTTTCCACATTCCCCTGGCTTGCTCTAAGCACCTTCTAATTCTGCAAATAGTCTTTTTGACACGGGGTGACTGACACAGCTTTCTGTACAAGGCCACACTGCTGATGTATTTAACGGCACAGTCAGATTCCCCATATGATCCCCCGCTGTGTTTCTTCATTTGGTTAGGTTTTTTCCACTTTGGCCAGCAACTAGAGCAGTGGCTTTCATTGTGCCATAAATAAAGATGTCTACGTTAAGTTCTTCTTTCATGAGTGGAGGGTTAATCTGAAAGTCAGATATGCAAATAACTTGTGTCTTTTTTTGCATTTATCAACTTGCTTTTTCAGCTGTTAACGTATTGCCAGTTTGTTTCTCTCTAATAAGGCTTCTGGGAGGCTGAAATCCTTTAGAGGAACCTCTGGTTGTAAGTAATGACAAAATCACATGTCATCTCTAAGTTTTATATAAAATTTTATTGTGTCCTTTTCCCACTTATTAATAACCAAAGATCATAGCAGAGAATGCTAAAGCACTTGATACTTAAGAAGTCCATTATTTAGTCTTGGTAACTGGTTAATTAGCCAGTTCTCGATCTCTTTTTTAAGATATGCTGATTTAACTTCTATTTTAATTAGTTGTGGGGCACTTTGGTAAATGCCTTATAAAAGCCAAATGCCAAATGTATGCATTAGATCAGGGCTTTCCTTTTTATTCACTATTATAGACCTATAAATCTAGCAGAAGAGTTTGTTTTCCCAGACACTGAGCAGGGTGGATTTGATCACGTAATGGCCTGGTAGCTGTTTCCCTACCTATCTTTTTTAATCATCAACTAATAAATCTACGGACATGCATATATACATGTACATAAGCATACATAAAACAGTTACATGTATGTACTGTCCTGGATTATACCCCAGAGCATTGACAAAAGATAGATAAAATATTTGCTATCCAAAACCTCCTCTGTTTTTAAAGAGAGAATCTATCTTTCCACAAGAGCCCGTTCAATGCAAGTGTATGCCCCTTCAGAACACTTGGATGTGCGCCTCTGGCTCAGTAAGGAATTTCCTTTAAATTCAGCATTTTGCTGCAACTCCTCTTGATGTCTCACAGTACTCTGCACTTATTACTGGAAAAGCGAATGTCCAGATTAGGCATTTTTTCAGTATATTTACGTGGTGGAGAGTAATATAAAGGAAATGTTTAGCTCATAGCAATGTCCTCATCTTCTTTACATTTTTCCATTTAGCCTTTTGTAAACCAGCACACCCTCAATACTTTCATGACCTTCAAACTGTTCAGCAATAAGAAATTTCTTAAGTTTAGATTTTACTTATTTAGCCTCTTAAACTCACAATCAGATGTTGTAGGGTTTGTTCACCTCAAACATAAATGAAAAGTAGATAGCAGGAGAAACATGCATTTTTAGGGTACTATTCCCCAAAATACTTCAAATGGCATTATAAAAGAGGGTATTTTTGCCTCATTTTACAGACAGACCTGAAGTACAGGGAAAAGTGCTGGGACAAGGCAACAGAACCAGTGAACAGAGCTCAGGTCTTCCGACTCTCTGGTGCTTTAAACAGTACATAGCATTGCTTCAAACACAGAGATATGCGGAAGAAAGAAACTTATCAAACTCCTCTATTGAATAATCTCACCCTACCTATATAAAATATATGTATATAATATGTGCGCGAATTCAAAATATAGCATAATATTTATGAAAAAAGAGTTGAAAGAGAAAAAGAATGAGATACCTCAAGAGATGAAATTTGTAAGATCACAGCATACAAAAGGTGGTCATTGTTCATACCTGGCCTGGTTGTAATTCTTTGTGTTGCTTCTGGATAAACTGATGTATTTGGAAAAATAAAAGTGGCACCCCCTAAAGAGAAAGAAGAAGACATAACATCTAAAGAATCATTTTCACAGTCCCTAAGTCCACTGATATTTTCCCTCTTGTAGTGCATCTGAATGAAGACTACGAATACCTAATTTGTATTTCAGGACTGTTATACGTAAAAGTTAATTCTGACTGACGGCCTTTACACCTGTGTAAATCCATCCAGATTAGTAGATAAAAGCCTGTGCAAAATCCATGTTAAGGGAGGAGACAGTCGATTTCAGAAAACCCCTTCCACCTTCACCACAATCACCTCCACCCAGGCAGGTGTTTTCATATCTTCTGCAATAAAACCTCTTTGCCTTCTCTTCATTAATTCATGCACCTCCCAAATAGGTTCGTATTTTCAACAGATATATACACACTATATATACACGCTTTATATACAGACTGTAGGCCTGGGCCAAAGCCTGCTGGTGTCTGTGGGAATCTTCTCACAGACTTCGGTCAGCTTCGGGACAGACCCTCAGAAATCTTGTTCTCTTCACAGAGTGAAAAAATTAAAAAATATTGAGTGTGATATGAAAAATGATATCTCACTTATCTCAGGCATTGAAATTGCTCTAACTACATCAACAGACTTCTAATGACCATCTCTAGATACATGAAAAGGGTCATAAGGATTTGCGCAATTGCTGCTGATTTCTAGAAGAACTTGTTTCTAGCTCTTCCG
>NW_010391326.1:17434-22872 GCF_000710305.1 Buceros rhinoceros silvestris | reverse complement strand
TTCCGAGGTCTTTTGAAAATCCCGCTCCAAAGTTCTTATGCCAGCAGAACAACTAATTTTCCTAATGCAGAAAGTAAAATCTCTGAACAGAATTAGTTCTGTTCTAACTTAAACTAGGACACTCACTCTCCCAATAACAGAAATGCAGACAATTTCATTCTGGTGAAATTAATTTCAAAATGTCATTGTCAGTGCACACATAGGGAAAAAGATAACACATGGAACTGCTGAACACCACTTGGATGTATGTGGAAATTGCTTGACAAACTAGAATCTAGAACGCCAGAGACGGAAAAGACCATTGAGACCATCTGCTTTTAAAAGGGCTTAAGGCTTATTCCAAACTCCATCAAAGTAAAAGGAAAACCTTTTCTTGCTTTTGGTGGGTTTGCAGCAGGCCTACAGCCTACAGTGGGACTTTACGTCAAGAAGCAAACATCTAAACTCAGGGAAAGATCTAATCTAGTTAATTTTGCTAGGAAACTCAACGCTATTTACCACAGTGAAACTAAATGAAGTATGAAAGAGGCATCGCAATCCAAGGTTTTCTTTGGTTTTTCTTTTGCATTATTCTTTGTATTATCTTTTTCATTTCTCATAAAGAACTGTTATTTCTGGTCACTGTAGGCAACTAATACTCTCAGGCATGATCATGCAATACTCCAAACATCTTCAGTATATATACCATACTACAGGTACAATGTCATCCTCTGTTGCACAACTACTAGACTGAGAAAAAATTTATTCCGAATTATTCACATAAGTATTTTAAAGACAGATGAAGGATAAAGACCTGAAAGACAGATGCTTTTGAGGTATATTCAGGATCGTATTTTTATTCTACCTATACTCAATACATTCGTAGGCCAAATTAACAGAGGGGTCACTATTAACGAAAATCATTTTACATTCAGATCAGTCTTAGTGAACGTTACAACATCAAACATAGTGGAGTTTCCACCTCAGGTCCCATATAGGTGACAAATGTGATAACCTACCTGCCTAAATAGGAATTTTATTGAATTATCTGATATATACTGCATAGGAGGGGAGACAGTCCCCATTCACCAGAGCCCACAGCACTTAGGCAAGCACTGAAGCACTTTTGAGCTCCACCAATCTTCTAGGGATCTGTGAGGTAGGTCTGACAATACAATCAGACAGAGTGAGAGAAAAAGTCCTCAGAGATAAAGGCCCCAAGTGTGCAGTCTATCATGTGTCAGGGACCCCACTCTCTTTCAGGACACAAGGAATTACCAGTACAGAGGTCATTTTTGCACCATCTGGCCCTGCGTTATCTCACCTTTTTTCTGCGTGTTGTGCATAAAACCCTTACACACAGCAAGGAGAGGATATGCTTGTCTCCCTCCTGATTTACCGTTTCCATTTTTAGCAAGCAACCCATAAAAAGGAATCCTGTGCTTTTAGAAGATGACCTATAGCAATGGGAGCAGTGCCAGCATTACCTGTGTTTCTAGCATGCATTAACCGTGGAGAGTTTTGTAAGGCCTTATCAACATCATCTGAAGTCAAATGTGGAAGAGGAGCTACAAAACAAAACAAAAAGCAACACCAAAATGAAAAAAAAAATTGTGGATTATCTTTTTAAATCATATTTTCTGCTGACAGGATTGTTTGAACGTGAGTGTACTGACAGTCAGTGTCAGTCTGCAGTTTGGAGGGAGGCGTCTGTGCTACAGCTTGAACTAGGGCATTCGTTTAGTCAATGTTATGAATGCATAATGCTTCTCATATTGACAGTGTGCGTGTGGAGAAGACTGCACCGCACTGGTGTTGCAATGCTTGCTTTTTTCTTTAAAAACCATTTTCACTTTAACTTCTTTAAGCTGAGGCAAAATTTCCTCAAGCTTAGATGAAAGCCCTCAGGCCAGGAATTCACTAGTCCCGACTTCTTTCCCTTTGAAATGCTAGCCATGCAATGTAAGTAAATTGCATTTGGACTTCAGTGACTGTTCCTTTTTTCCCATGAATTTACAGACCTTTTATTCAATTCAGTGAAACCTTCGTGATCCTATTCAGAGTAGAGAAAACTGCTGTCAGTCCTTAGAATCATGCCTGGCACTCTCTTTATGAATTAGTTTGCACTCTTGTTTAGCATTCTCATCACTAAAATGGAGAGAAATGAGTTCGTGACCAGAAAAAACATTAGCACTGAATCCCATATGATTTTCTTCCTATAGTATGCTGATGAAAATGCTGGATTTCAATTTGATTTTTCTCTGAGATGGACATGTAGAAATATTCCCTAACTCTTTTCTTTGATGAACACGAGTGAAAGCCAAGTGAAATTAATGGGAATCTTTCCATCAAACTCAAAAGGCTTTGGATCAGGCTATGTTCTTAGGGACAGTGGCATTTGCAACAGACCTTTGAACATTTGAAAACCCAGCTCAGTGTATCCACACCATTAAATCTAAGACTGATATCAGCCACAGATTGATTGTAGCCAACACTGTAATGACAGAAAACTAGCTTACTCTCTCTGAGGTAGTGTAGGTGTGACAGGAGTATATCTGCATTGTAGCTTGGGGTGAGTCGCTGGAAGTCGTCTTTTGTCATTTTACACAACTCCTTCCCATCGATGTTCTGGAACAACAAGACGTCCACGTCTGGGAGACCATACTCCTTCACTGCCCATTCCAGCCACTGGCGTACATGATCTGTGCTCCATAACGTAGGATCTGGTGGTATTACAAAACAAAAAATAAGGCAGAGAGGGGAGAGTGCTGATGCGCTGGACCAGTACAAAAAAAAAAAAAAAAAAACCCACAGCCAAACTGAAGAGATCTTAATCCCCTGTTTACTGACTGTTTGAGATGTGTGAGTAGTTAGTTTATCCTGTTGAGTGCAAAGGAGAATAATTGTCCGTGAAAAACTATTAGGGAAGAGCTGCAAGCTCTGTTCATTAACAACAAACCCTCTGCTGTTGAGCTTCTTCTCCCATTTGGTTCTTTTATCTTGGGGTTTTTTTTATCCATTATTATCCACAGATTAACATAGACTCCTGTCCTCACGCAGAGAAGACCCTTTAGAAAAGTATTTAAGAGAGTCCACTACCAGCACTGCAACTTTTATCTGAACAATTTTCAAAGCTCTCTACCAAATTTGTATCTTTGTTCAAGTGAAATTTCCACTCAGATCAGAAGTACTGTTTCTTGGGCACAGGCTAAGTAAGCACTCACAGATTTGGCTAGATATTTCATACACTAGAGTGGGTCATATTAAAATATTCTGAATGCCCTTTCCTAGACTGCTGTGTTCTACTGGTGTATGTTACCACACCTGTATGAGTTTTTATTTACTACCTGAAGTACTGGCAACACTCTCTGTGGAAAACAAGAAGAACCAGTCCAGATTTTTAACAAAACGTAAGCACAAATACCTTGAGGTTTTGAATGAATCCTTGATTTTAGCTTGCTTCTTTTTTTTCCCCCTCTACACTCCTCCTTTTCTATTTCTCTTCTATGCTGCTTTTCACTACTCTTGAGTTACAGTAAGCACCTACGAACATGAAGGTCCCTAAGGATCTGCAGTGCACATCCCCATAATGGAAGACAGCTTCTACCATGAAGAATTTATACTTTTTTTTGCAGAGAAAAGATTAAATCCAAGGGAAAAAAATTCCTCAGGAGTTTTTGCCTTCTGAACTAAATGACTTTGAGATTCTGTGATATCTTGAAGACTGACAGAAGATAAATGGCTGTAGTCCATCACATGAAAGTCTGCAGAAGGACTGGGACTAGAACAACAGTCTAAATAGCTTTCTTGTGGCTTAAATTCGATGCCGTTCCCTCTCTTTTGACTGTTATTCAGGCTGGTTTGAAAGAGCCGAGGAGCTCTTCCCATAGGCTAGGAACAATTCCGTTTGTGATGCTGTTGTTTACTCCCAATCCTTTCCCTATTAGCGCCTCCCAACCTTCTGATTCTTCTTTTGGCATTTTAAGCCCTTGCAAGTCAGAATATTTAATCTTCTGGAGCTTCAGAGGACTCCTCTGTTCTCTGAAGTACATTAAAAAACACTTAAAAGAACCTCTCCATCTGGTATGAAATATATAGCAAACTAGAGACATGCAAGTCTGGATGAGATTGCCCACACCAACTACATTCAGTTTGGTTTGAAGTAGACAACCAAACACCAGGAAGTTTACCAAAACATTTTGATTATGCCTAATCATTTTAAAATGTCTTATTTATAACAACTAGAAAGCTACCACAAGTGGAAAAGTGAACTTCACTTTTTTTATTCCTAAACATTGCCACCTGAGTTGCACACTGCCTAAGTGGCAGTCAAACAAAACCAGATTATTTTTATCCATACATTTCTTCTAGGGACTCTAAAATAGCACAGCTGTGGCTGTGACCATCTTGTTCCTTTAAGGTCACCCAAATTCACTTCAAAACACACCTCCAGGAAAACACGGAGAAAAAAAAAGGTCTTGCTGAGTTAATCATGTTAAGGGTTACTAAAAGTCTAAAAAAAGTGCCCAACACCAAGAAGACAAGTGTTTTAGAAGAATGTTCAAGTGCTGTGAATTTCAGTGTGGTCTGCTTCCAGCTGGTGGGACACTTCGTTACTCAGTGCATCATTCTTCTGTCTTCAGAACAGAACTGTCAATATCATTGCAGGGGTTGCTGCAACATATTTGTCCACACGTATCTTGACAAATAACTGAAATAATCACAGCTTGCAAAATTGTCCACAGTTAGTACTCTTGCATGTCTTAGCAACTGAAAAACTGTAAGAATATTAAGCAACATAGCAGTAGCAGAAATGTTTCAGATAGGCACATCTCTGCTGGAGAGGAACTATCAGCAAAACCCCTTCTGTTTGCAGGTTGAAGGTGTAGTTCTATGCGGAGTATGCCCAGTGGTTTATGAACACCCTTATACATCATGATGGTCTAACACTTTGACTTTGGAGAGAGGTATGCTAATTATTTTGCAAACAGAGGCAACAAACCTTCCAGTAAAGATTGTCTGGAGGACAAGGCACACAGGAGTAAAAGCCTTCTTGTTCAATTAACTGCTGAATCCTGCAACCAATCTTGCCAAGGCTAACCAAGAATTTCTCAATTTTGCTCTTACATTGCAGTGGAGTTGTCAGTTTGCTTATTAAAATGTTGTACAATGCCCAGACTCTGGGGATAATCTAGGCAAATGCTTTTCGTGTACTGTTTGATTTCACAGAGGCTATTGTGTTTTGAGCATGCTGAGGGCTGGACTGCATTTGGTATTTGCAGGAATATAACGTAGTACAGCGATCCTTTCTCTCCCGCACACAATCTGCACCCAGTACTCCATGGTGTTAGGAAATGGGAGTGGCTTTTCATTTTCCCGACTTTAGGGTGAAATTCTCCAAAAGGAGCCGAAGAAGTCAGTTAAGGTCTGAATGCCTGAAATCAGACAGTTCTCCTGCT
>NW_010391326.1:1285-17357 GCF_000710305.1 Buceros rhinoceros silvestris | reverse complement strand
TGCTGAAATAGGAAGAACAGGTTGAGGCAGTGGCTTCACTATGTTTCTCAGCTCATTCTTTTAATAACTCTGGGAAAGTGACTGCTCTTTTCTTCCTGATCACCTGAATTACACTGCCACTTTTCTCCAAACCTTCTTAAACAATGTTAGTAGACCTAGGGAAACGCAATTTTGTGCTTGAAATTTTTTGTGTAGAAGGTCTAACCTGCTGGCACGATGACTCTTCGTTCATTGGTAGTCATATTTGGAGGTGGAACGTGCTTCTCTTCCATGTAGTTTCCATAGTTCATCCCAACATTGTCTGAGCTGCTAACCATTTTCCCTCCTTTTGCCACGCTGCAGTCATCAGGAGAATTCCTAGACAGAGAAGAGAGTTGTGCTTCTATTATTATTCCAGGCTCTACTAATACTTTCAGCTGAATGACATGGGAAAAATGAGACTCAAGCACCATGGTTGAGCTGTCACTGGAAAACTCAGCACCTACCACCCAACGACTCTGTTGGTACCTTCAGTTGCCTTTTTTATTTTCAAGGGATCAGGCTCTTTTATGTCTCCAAACATATGAACACTAACAATTTATTTCCAGAGACCATTCATGGAGGCTTGCTCATGAGCTTGCTGAGTCTGATGGCTGCAAGCAGCTGCACTTCTCTCTCCAAACATCTCACAGACAACTCAGCAAACACAGAGATGCACTTAATACAAATTTGCTGAGGGAAAACTATTATTAGTTGTTATTGTCCAAGCCTTGGACAGCTTCCCATCTCCACTGCTGTCATTGTTTCATGTGGGCCACGCTCAGTTGCACTTTGTCATGCAATGTAGACACGCTTCTATGTATGGCTTACAGAAAAGGAACGTTTGCCAAAGCCATGATTCAAAATACCACACACTTGACTGGAAAAACCTTTCAGCTCCTGAATAGCACAGTCTCCATGGTACTGTAGTCAAGAAATGGAAATCTGCAGAGGATCTGCAACCAGACACCTCTTTAATTTTGGCTTTGCTTTCTGAATAGAGTCTTTAGGTTTAACATCCCACAGGGGATTCCCTAATGGTATTTTAATTGCATCACAGTTTTCTTTCTGGCAGACACAGACATATTTGTCCCTTAATTTAATGTCTACAACGTGTTTCATCAGAGAGAGAAAAATTGTTACGAATATCAAAACAAAGAACAGAGCCATGGGGAATACCTTTAAATGTAAAGAGGCTGTTTGGCAAGGGAAGGAGGGTGTTAGTTGGATTTTGGTTTCTTTAGAGATACCACATTACTAACAAGCTTTCTTTTAGTCTGGACATTTAACTCCTGAAACTGTACTATGGTCTTAGTAAACCAGCAAGAAGTCAGGTTGTGATGCTTCATGTCAGTTCCTTGCAAACTAACTAACTTGCAGTCTGGAGAACGGAGAGGATCTCCAAGACCTGGACTCCTGGAAGTGTGTTTCAGGATCTGCCCCCTGCCATCCAAAAAGGAGAGCCTATAGCTCTCCTGAGCTTGGAAATCCCAGCTCTTGCTGCAAGAGTTGTGCAGCAGTGTCACCGTAAGCCCACCAGTGGTCAGAATACAGGTGTTTTTCCGGAAGAGTTTTGCTATTGTTTGAGGACAAAAGAGGAAAAATAATAAACAGTTTAGAACACTGTTCACTAAATATACGTCAAAAGGTTGTGGCAGGTATTTTATCCGATAACCAAGAGACTTGGTTGAGTTGACTGCTCAGCACTACCATGGGTCAGGAACTAATTCAGTTAGAATTCTCAATCGTGTGTTTTAAAGAATAACTAGCACTTGGAAAGCTGAAAAGATTTTAATATACTTCTTAAATACTAAACGTACATTTAAGTATATCAGTTCTTTTCTACACAGTGTTACTACTAATTTTACCATATTGTGCTAATGTATATATTAAAAAAACCCTGCTGATGATTTTCAGTTTAGAAGTAAAATATGTCACAGAAACAATTCAATGAGTACTGTCATCTTCCTTAGAAGGCACGGAACCTTGGATGTGGCCTAGGAAATGTTGGCTTCACATACCTTTTTCAGGTATAAAATATCTTGGGTGCTACATAACATGTAACATATGAAATCTGCCTTGTGTAAAAGTCCTGCAACTGCTTTGTCAGCCACGGGACTGAATAATATCCACAAGGGAATATATAGTCAGCCAATGGTCTGGCCTGTCATTGAGTGCAGGTGAACGTAGCCTTTCCTCTCAGAACCAGAACACCATTATTCTCTCAGGTTTAACTTTTCTATCCCACTACACACTTCTAAATATAATTCTGGGAGACAGTTTACTTCTGTCTGAATAAAGCTAAGCAAAACAAAACAGCCTTTTCCTTCAGATGTAAACCTGTTGTAAAAGAGCTTTTGTGATGACTGCCTGTGAATAAATTGCTTGCTTCTTCTGTTCACCTTTAACAGATACAAACAACATAGATGCATAAGTGAGTCTGCATATTAAATCACGTGTATTTGGAAACAACATCTGCCCTTACACCTGTGAAGATGCCCAACCTGACTCCCAAGGTCAGTTATGTTACAAAGACAAGAGAAAGAACAATTTGGCCCATTCACTGACTTTTTAGGGATGTTTTGGGGAAACAGAGAGATAGCAGCTCCTTTGGCCTAACTGGGAGTGTTACTTTATTTTGCTTTTCTGTGAAAAAGAACTTGAGAAGTAGGGACATCAAAGTCTTGTTGATGACATGAAACATGTTGGTCTTATCCTACACCACTTCTATGGGCAATTGTGCATTAAAAACACTCCTGTAAACACTGAATGGTAAATGATGTGAAAGATCCAGTAGCAGCACAAGGATTTTGGCAATCTGACAGGGCTTCTCTGAGCTGGTTTTCTGATCTGAATGTAAACAGGCAGGAGTGGGGAAGATCATAAATTAATCATAACTTTTCATTAAAATCCAGAAGCAGATGGTCAAGGGTTTTGTCCCATTAGCTTACTGGGTGGACAAGCAAATCCCCAGTTCGGCAAATTTTCAAGACCATGCTCAACTTCAAGCATGTAGCATCTCCATGGGAGCTAACGGGACTCCTCAGGTACTTAAAATTGAGCATGTGCCTATGCCTACCACTGAAGCAAGGCTTAATTCAGATGGCTGGAATGGACTTCTATGGTATAGAAAGCAAAACTGAAAATGAAAGCAGACAGTAGAAAACGTTAATTTTAGTACCCAGAACAACAAGAGAGTGATTGTCTGCAAAGGCTCTTTTTTTACGACTTTCTGTGAGTCTGCTTTATTTCTGAACCACCGGGGGAGCAGGGGCAGTGGAAAAGCAGCTTTCGGAAAGTGTGCCTAGCATAAAGGGTGCAGCTTTGCAGTGATTCATCCTCAGCTCCTGGTCTGAAATGAAACTCAAGAAGTTTTCCTTCACAGCTGCATGTTATTTTTACCCTTTGTAAATACACTGTGTTACACCTGGAATTTAAAAAAAAAAAAAAAAAAAAAAAAAAAAAAAAAAAAAAAAAAAAAAAAAAAAAAAAAAAAAAAAGGAAGAAAAGTGCAAAGACTACAACCATGCTACCCAAGAGCATTTGATTGCTCCGACTGCTGATAAATGTCTGTTGAAGAAAGCATTTCTCCATGCATCTTTGGACCTGGAAGCTTCGTCTTTATTCAGGAATTAAGCTGATTCGATGGTTTTATTCTTAGAATCAAGTTGATTTGATGGTTAAATTTAGTGCCCACTCCTACTGAAACTGACTGGAGTTTTGCCAGCCATTGACTCTGACAAAAGCAGATGTAAGTTCATAAATAAGTGTATGAAACACACTTTTCCCTCTTCACTATGCTACTACATTCCCCATGTGAAATAAAATACCCGTGCTGTGTTAAAATGCAAGGTGTCAGAGAAACACAGATAAGGAATCAGCAAAATTTTACAAGATCTCTCTGACATGCTCATAATATAAACCCCACTATATAATATTTCTGAATTTCAGGGGGAAATAAATGAGAAAAAATGTATTCTCCAAATGTCTACGTATCTTTAGAAGTTTCTTTGATAACTACAGCTTGAGTAACTTAGCTACAGAGACTACTTTCAGAAAAGGGATCTTTGGAGAGCAGAGTGGTGTATGGATAACTTAAGAGTTTTCCATGCATGGTCCCCACCCAGCCCATGGCTGCTCAGGTCATAGGATATGCTTAGCTACCAGGAGCTGGTCTTCTGTAAGGCTTTGGCAAAAGAAAAAAAAAAAAAAATAAAGAGACACCGGCTTACAGGTTACAGATTGCTCAACTCTCCTCTCCCATTTCGTAATGCCAGTGATCTGTGAAAGAGGGCAATGGCCCTAGCAGGGCTGTGATGTCTCCACCCCGTCCTTAAGAACAAGAAGGAGAGCTCCACAAAGCCAGGTCTCTCATACAATTTGAGCTGACATACGTAAATTTGTATTTAGACAGAATGACATCATGTGGAGGTCAGCTCGTACTGAGTATATTGCAAAGCATGCTCATCTCTGTTCACTGCAGTTACTCCAGCTGTAGTGAACTACGCCAGTGCTTCCCCCCAGCCAAAGAGTTTGTCACTGAAAAAGTGGCCCATGAAGAAAAAAAATCAGAACTTCCCCCTCACTTTGAGGTACAGTGTTGTTTCTTAAAGCACACCTGACATACTTTAGTCCACAGTATCACTGTACAGGGTTATACAGACGGAGCCCTAAACTCTCTTCCCTTCCCCTCTCTACAGTCTCTTCCTCTTCATTAATCAGTGGGCTTCTCATTGCTGAGACATGCCACAGCAGTGCATGCAAAGAGGGGTCCTGCTGACCCACTTTGGGTTCCCCTTTGGGAGCAGTCACTGGGGACATCCTGAGCCTCTTTGGTGAGAAGGAGCCCATGCTCCCCAGCTGCTGAAGCTGGAGCGTGGCTGCACCATCAGCTTTGCAGAACCCCAGGGGCTGCTTCCCTGGCACCAATGGTGATCCTCCTGGGTGCTAAGTGAAATTCTGAAAAACGCTTTCAGTGGTGATATCAGAGCCCCCAACACTTGCTTTGAAAGAGCTCCAATTCCACCACACGCACTTCACCTAGCACCACAGCTGGATGCGGCAGCTGGTTTCTGTGTGTACACCAAGCCAAGTCCTGCAAGTGCACCAAGCCCTCTGCTCCTGTGCAGGCACCGGACCTTAAATCTGCTGCATGAGCACCACTGCACATAACCTGCTGACAGGAAAACAGAGGGTTAGTTTTCCCTTCCAAGGCTTCTTGTGAAAGCAGTGCAAAATTCCCTGCAGAGGACTCCATCATAACAGAGCCATTAAAATGCCAGAACATGCATGTAGATTGAAACATCCCTGGGGTGCTCACACAGGTGCTCACACAACTGCTCAGTGAACTGGGCTGGGGAGCTTCTTTCCCATCAAGTAAGCAAACAGGTAGATAAATGGGAGGGTGGGTGGGTAAGTAACTCAGTGCTTAGCTATAACGTGGTTTGCTCCCCCAGCCATGTAGGGTGGCTGCGTAAAGGCTATGCTCGCCCACAGCAAAGGAGATGGCTAGCAGCGAACTGCTGAGGTCTCCGGAAGGAAAGGAAACCTCCTGGGACTTGTGCCACTGGCTTCAGCATCAGCTGAAGCCATGGTGACAGTCTGTTTATGTTTGCTATAAGGTGAGTGTCAAAAGCAGTCCTAAGAAGACAAAAGAAAAGGATAAAAAAAAGAAAACTGAAGTTTTCACTGGGCCATGAAGTTGTACAAGTGCACTGCTCCATGCACAGCTCTACAGGGTCAACCAAAAGAGCCTTCAGCAGCCCAAACAGACCAGGGCTGCAGAGAGGCTGGAACTGGGGCAGGTCCATGCTAACGCACTTCCACAATGTCCAAATCAGGGGCAGACACTGTTGTGTGGGGTGCCCCAGACTCAGCGGGTGCTCAGGTCTGCACAGTAACAACCCAGACGTTGCTCAGAGATGTCACAGCGTGGCTTGTAGAGGTGCCTCTGGTTCCTTCCTCCAGTGAAAGGAGAAAACAAACAAGCCAACACATGCAACACTGTTGCCTTACTGTAAGCACAACAGAAGATGCTTGTTTATTGAGTTGTATGTGCAGCAGCCTTCATTTTCAATCAAGCAATAACCTCTGCTAATTGAAACAATCTTTTTCTTTCTTTCTTCTTTTTTTTTCCGTTTAACTTTCCGGGCTATCTTGCAATCCACAGCTGCTTCAACCCTTCAGGCCATCATGGCAAATTAAGGCAGTCACCATCTGGCTCACTAGAGGCCAGTCAAGCTATAAACATGACCGGCCTGGCCCTTTGTGTTCACGGTATGGGGAAACAGCTGGTTTAAGTTTGACTGCACGTTGTCATTTCTCCATTAGCGCAAACACTTCAGTATTTCTTATGTGTGAGGTTGGAGTGAAGAAAGAGAAAGAAGGGAAGGGGGTCACTAAAAGCCAAAGCTAAGAAATTATGTTCTGCATATACATAATTTACAATTAGATTGCTGCCTGGGAGAAGACTGAAGTCTGACATGGTGATAGGTAGGCCAAAGCCACAATGACCTCCCAGTTGGCCTATAACTTTCAGGACCTGTTTTCTTTTGTTTTTCTTTTGTTATTTTAATAGAAATTCTATTATAATGGTAATGAATTACATTACTCAAATTGTATTTCATTTCAAGAGGTTCTAAGACTGTTGTGTTGGTGGTTTCATAAAACACGAAATTCTGGGAGACGGGGCCTTTCTCAAACCACACGTGTCTTCGTTTGTGGGCAGGGATCATACAGAAAGTTAACAAAGAAGGGCGTGCCAGGCATAAACAGGAGTGACGTCTTCTATGGAAACTATAATCCCCCTCATCTGTCGAATGTCTGCTGATTTTCATGATTAACATTATCGGGTTGTGAAGCTGATGGGTGTGAAATGGTAAAGCCAGCGATTACCCACTATTTCTTACCTTCTGCTTTCTTTTAAAATGCTATTCCCAAGCTTTAAATACTAAACACTGCCTCTCATAGTACCCTGATCAAAATAAAACATCTATTAATGAAGGAGGAGAGAAGACTTATCTCCAGACACACTGGGTCAGAGACCGCCTACCTCCTGAGAGTGCCTGCCTCATGCCAGCCTGGGGGACCACCACAACCACCAGCTCTAAACACTCTAGACAAGGGAAGTACTGTACTGGAAATCAAGTAGTAATGATACCAATAGTCATAAATAGTGGCAGTGATCATAACTGTTGTGGGGTCTTATGTCATTATTTGAAGACTAATTTTATATTTCACTACTCATATGAGAGCATTTGGTAGCTTAGCTCTTTTGAATTTCCGGCTATCCTCATCTTCCTCTTAAACTCCTGGAGCTAAGCACACAATTGAAGCATCAGCAGTCAATCCAAAATGTAACCATGCCAATTATGAATGAACACATTATCCCAGAGTCAAAAGCTTCTTGGCCTGCACCTGCGAGCCCAGCACTCCCTCAAAAAAATATGCAGATAAAGTAGCTACAGTAGTGTTGAGCTGGGTTTGTTTTTCTCCTTGGCAACACGTTTACTTCAAAACCAGAGCCAAACCATGCACGAACACACACATGCACACACTAATGGTAAGCTGGTGGATTTTCAGAGCAAAGCAGAACTTCTTCAAGTAGTCACACATAAATCTCTACGTGGAGAAGATACTGAATTTGCAGTTTTCCCAGTTTGGTAGGCAGCCACTCCACCAGCCACCCAGCCAGTGGAAAAAATATCAGTCTGAGTTAGCTAACACAAAGTCTCTTTACCCAAGATTAATGTTACTTTATATAGCCAGCTCCAACAAGTGCATTAGAAAAGTCATTCTCTTAAGACAAATCTCCGAGATTTTCTGTGTACTGAGGTAGGGCCCGACTCAAGCCCTGTTGAGATAGAGTCCCATTGACTGCCATGGATTTTAGATCATGCTTGTTGTTTAGTCTGAGCTGAGGTTTACCAAGAACCCCAGGGCTGCATACCAATGGTACACCACCAGATGTGAAAGGCATGGCACTGAGCCTCAATGGAAGAAGCCATGCCCTTGAAAAACAAGCGATGTCAGGGCGCTTACTGCAGACCACCTCTGTTTCCTCACGTGCTGGATGCAAGCAAGGTGTGCACATGCTCTAACTGGATCCACCAGTATCACACCACAGACTGGAGCATGATGCAGCAGTGCCTCACTCAGCTTAAAACACATCAGCCTGGATCCTAAGAGCATGATGGTCCTGTTGTGGTGACAATACAGAGCTCTGTCGGGATGAATGCACTCTCCTTCATGGCTGGGCACATCAGCTGGCACATGGCTAGAACGCACAAGGTACCTCAAGCACTACCTATTCAAATTCAAATTTGCTAGTTTGTATAGCACAAAATAGCTACCACTTAGAAGACTTTACATCAAGGGGGAAAGAAAAAAAATCACACCACCAAAGACTTGGGGTCACTCTGGACTCTGAAAAGTCTTCCTGTGTGTCAGACGCACTCAACCCAGCTAGTACAGAGACTCTTCAATGAAAATTTAAAACAGTACGCTATTTTCCAAAAGGGCCAGCACTAAACATGTATTAAGTGATAATTTCACTCTCAAATGGTTTTTGAGCAACAATTGGTAGTGCTTAAATCAACATTTTGCACATGATTAAATCTTAATGACAACTAATTATTTCTGGCACTTCTTTAAAACTTCTGTATCAGCCAAGCTTATGTTGGAAAACTTATGCTCTACTTTCATTGCACCTAACTTTCAAAATACTTTCTCAATGAAATCATCACATTGCTCACAGCAAGTGAAATTTATCTGTGGCCTGAATAAGACTCTATGTTCCACTTCAGCCTCCCTTAAATTAAAAAGATTGATTACCTACCAGTACGTGTAGTTCTTCCAAGCTACCTTTGCACAGTCCCACCCATGGGCATGGTGGAGTCCCATCGGTGAGCGTATTCAGAGATGGCTGAGCAATCCGTTGATTTAAATGTTGTTTAAGCACTACCTAGGGCCTCGTGAGAGTGTTTTCACAGAAGTGAATTTCACCCTAAATGCATAACATGAATTGCATTCACTCACTGTAATAGAATTGCTCATATGTAAAGAACAATAAACAGAAAAGTAAGAAACAGTATGACATATGTAATCTCCAGATTTATATTACAGTGAATAAAAGGGTGAATCTTTCTGACTCGAGAGCAATAAATAGCAGGAAACTATTATTACGTTCAGGTGAAAGATTGACTATATGGTGGCACAAAAGGTCTCATTAGATTTGTGTATCTGGAAGAAATGTAACGGCTGTACCAACACAATGGATTTGAAGAAACTCAATTTGATACCACCTGTGACA
Source organism: Buceros rhinoceros silvestris (assembly GCF_000710305.1). Classification (NCBI taxonomy): domain Eukaryota; kingdom Metazoa; phylum Chordata; class Aves; order Bucerotiformes; family Bucerotidae; genus Buceros; species Buceros rhinoceros. The sequence continues at coordinate 8,029 of NW_010391326.1, read as the reverse complement.
ATCTGCATTATATATGCAACAACAGTAAGATAAACGACAGCTTTAAATTAAACTTTTCTTCCTTTATTTAATTTAAGGTAGGTCCTCAGGCTGTAATTTTATGGTGCTGTGCAGCAGGGTTTAGCTTTAAAAATACTGCTGTTGTTAAAGAAAACCATGTAGCTAATTCCTCTGCAGCACACCGAAAACAAGCCTTTAATTTCATTCTAATGTTATTTCTTCATTATTCACCGGAATGCCAGTTCTGAGACTGTTATGTTTTGAGACTTAATGTAGGGCAATTAGAGCCAAAGTATATCTGGGGAAAGCCCTAGCAGAGTGAGTACGTTTCTGTTTTGAGTGAATAGTTAACTGCTGATGTGTAAGAGGTTCAGTACGCTCCTAAAATTTTATACCCCTTTCCAGACAACAGAATACACGGCCAGGAAGCAGTTTGACACAGTGACAAGGGAGAGCTGGACCGCAAAAATTTGCAGTACTAACTGTTCTCTCATTACCACTTTGTGGAGTCTGGTACCCTGTTTTGCGTCCTCTTTACACCATGTTATTCAGACCCATGCTCCCACATAGGAAGACAATTACAGAGGATACTCTGGAGATCCTAGAGGCAGCACTCCTGCAACTCTGCAATATGGCTGTGGTATTTTAGACTCCCTAGGGACAACTCGGATTTTAAAATGAGTGTAAACAGAGCAGGTACAGTCTTACTGAAAATGAAAAGCAGCTCCAAGCTCTCTAGCTACCGCATATGTTAACTTTCAACACATGAAGCATTTTTCAGAACTGAGCGTTTTGTTTAAGGAAGTAATTTTATGGACTGCAAATGAGCAGGGTGGGGAAGGCTTCTGCAGAAAAGAAAATACAAAGTACCCTCAGAATGGTGGGGTACCTCTAATCTGCGTATATAAAGTGTGGCTGGTGTTATGTATGTGAGGATCAGCAGATAACCTGCCAGGAAACCAGTGACACCAGCATACGAATGGCAAAGGCCAGCAGGACTTGAGGACGGAACAAATGGTTTTCAGATTTGTAGGAGATGCATATATCACACTCACCTGCAGTGACTGCCACAATGACAGCACTAATCAGTATAGTATCAGAATGTTTGATATGATTACTTAGGATTAATTTATTACTGATAAGCAATTTCATTTTATGCAAGGCTTGAGTGATACACACTTTTTTCCACAACTGGTGGGAATACCGCGTACCAGGAAGCACTCCAATTCTCGAAGTGTAATAAAACTGTACATATTACATACACGTATGTTTGTGAGTTTTAGAAATACCACAACGTATTTATATTTGTTACTTGGCGGCGTTAGTTATCCATTAAAAGTATAATACTGAGAACTACTTTTTATGCATATGTTAGGCCTTATAAAATAATGGTCCTCCGATTAAATAAACAGTGTATTTTTATTACAATAGTATTCTTTCATTTTTGTGTTAAGAATAGACATGCAACATACGCATGAAATTTATTTTGTTCTGTTGATCTATTCTTTTTTTGGTAGTCTCTAAGTGATTTCTTTGTTTATTTTTCAGCATGTCATATCTTAGGAGTTGCAGTGAAGTATGAATTTTCCTTGTTTTCTCCAGTTAGCAACTCTGCATTGCTCTGTCAAATCCAAGATTAATAAACAAAACACTACCTCCAATGCTGCAGGTTATTTTTAATTCAATACAGAAAGAATTACATTTCTTCCCATTATATTTTCAGCCAGAATGTACCCTTTAGAAAACCAGTGCTCTGTTCAAAACCATTTTGCAGTTCAGAGCAGTAACTTGTACGGCCTCTTCCAGCAGCATAGCTTGTATGCCAGCTCACACACTGGTTCATATTGGGAAAGAATGGCCACTGCTGAGCTGTTAATTTTCTAATGATGGCCACGTTAAGCACCTCTGAGCGATGCTCTTCAGAGAAAAATGAAGAACTTGGCCATCATGTGCTGCTCACCTGATTTGCACTAAATGCCAAATGATGGAGTAGGTAGACCTAAAGCTATTTTTTTGGAGAAGAGGCACACAAAATTTCTTCTCTTCATCTCTTTACTTGTGTAATGGTGAAAAAGGTGGTCACGATGGTGCAAAAATATGTCACTAGGGTTCCAGATGCCTTGGCAACTCCTGGGTGACACATCTAAAACAATTAACAGGTATGCTGGAAAAGCATGAATCAAAATTATGCTCCGTGACTAATCAAAAAAGATCAATTTGAAGACAATCTCCCATTGGTCAGATTATCCATCCTTGCAAAAGGAGGTGCCTGTTTTGCTAGGAACAATGCAGAAGATACGCACAAACATTTTACGCGGATAGTCAGGATACCTCTGAAGGAAAGGCAGACTGCTCTCTTGGCAAAGGGCAACTCGGGCAGCCTGAACAGCAGCAGCAGCCAGCTCCCGTCTATTGACTGTGCCGGTAGCCAGAGTATCACCCTAAGCGATTCAGTGCATGCACACACTAATGGAAAATGGCATAAAGGAAGAAGAAATTATAGGCATTACGAACATGTGTCCAAATACTCTGTGCAATACAGGGCTTCTGAACGTTTATCCATTGCTGGAAAGTATTTTGAGTTCACATATCAAAGTGAACACACCTTAGATTGGGGACATACGGGTCATGCTGATCATAAGCCCTTCCTGTCCTGCCTAGAGAAGTTGGGCTGCCAGGCAGGCAGCAAGGTGTGAACCATGGGTTCAGGCAAGAGACGGGAAGCCTAACTCCAGCCCTGCAGGGGGGATGCTCTGCTCTTGTTGCTGCACTGCAGTTCTCTGCTGCCGGGTTACTTCTGCTGTTATCCGGGAGCAGCACAGCCCCGCTGTGTGAGAGAAGCAAAGGCACAGGGCGCGTGATCTCTCCCAGCTGCACACCCACTTATGCATCCACAACGACACTTTCAGGCCTCACTGGATGCCAAGACAGAGTTTATCTGCCTATCCAGGCACCCTGCAACGGCAGGGGTGCCTCGGGGTGCCTGGCCCTCTCTGGACCAAGGCAGACCCTGCAGGAGCTCGGTGCTTTAGTGCCTTGGGATGTCTGTGCTCCCAAATCAGGGATCCTATCAGTCTCTACTGGCTTGGGGCATGCTGCTGTGTGACAGCATGTTTTTCTACACTGTGCTCTCACCCACAAGCTTTACGAGTTTGCCTGGAGACCCAGTTTAGCTGATCTGACTATGGGCACACATTTTGGTCTTGGTAAGGGTTCTGACCTCCTACATCAGAGTTTATACTCTTTATACAGAGTCTATACTCCTTACAAGGGGTGCTAATGGGGTTTACACCATTTCAAGCTTTCAGCTAACGAAAGACGATATGGCTGTCTATGATTTTGTCCTTAAACCATCACAGCAACAGCCAAATACCTGTGATTCACAGATGGAGCTCTAATATTCAGGCTAGTTACCTATTTCTGGAATCCAAGGTAGCAAATTCAGGATTCTGGCTTGATTATTTTAAAAATGTTATTGACCAACAAATTTGAATGAATCCGTATCATCTTGACTCCTCCTTAATATCTGGGAGTATGTCAAGTAGGAGTCTGTGTAAGACTGACTTCAGTTTAGTATAACATTACTAATTACTACTGCTAATCTTGGTAACAATTAACACTAATTATCTATTCTAATGTACTGTATGGAATTTACACTGTGAAGAACTGCGATGAGTTCTCTTACAGAAATGCCAGCACAAATGTTTAGAGGTAATTTTAGGAAGCAGGAGATAATGGTTTTGAATCAATACTCCTTTTATGATTATATCTCTGCATTTGCCTAGAACAAAAAAAAAAAAAAAGAAAAAAACCCCAAACTTCACTGAAATTGGTTGTGAATAGGTTCTGAATAAGTAGGCTTACAAGAAGATTTCCCCTTATTCTTTGTAACTTCAGTTCAACATTTACTTCTAAGTGTCTCAAATCTTTGCCTATTCACTGGAAATTTTGATTTGGATTCAGCACATTTTCCATCCTCACCAGTGAAAAGTGTAGGTGTGACAAGCGGTCAAACCACTTTGCCCTGCTCATGGTGCTCATCACATTAAGTGTGAACAGTGACCACAGTGGCCATAGCTGAGGTTTTTCTAAACAACTGATGCTGGGAGATGAGATTAGCAGGCAGGTGTTTGTGAGAGAGAGATGTGAAGCAGTCTTCACTGGTACAGCACCAACAACTGCGAGCGACTGACTCTCTGGACCTCTGCCCTTCAGCAACACCAAAGGAAAGCCGTCCTGACAGTCAGGCATTTTAAACAGGAAAGCACTTGTTTGGATAATTTCCTTTAAAAAAAAAAATCTCGTGCTTTTTCAGATAGAAGAAATCCCCTAGAGTGCTCCTGTGCTTGGGACAGCTACAGTCAATATCCACCAATCCACTGCATTACTCTACTCTTCCAGCTTCATCGACAAAACTCTCCTTCCTAGCAACGATCATTAAAAAAAGTCCCACGACAACAATTAATGCACTGACAGCTGTGGCTACTGCCTGTTGAGTGGAGTAATTTCTTTTCCTGCTCCTTTCCACTTCCCTACCTGCCTCCATACATATGCTACATATTCTTCATCATGAGCTCTTCTGAAATCCAACTCCATGGTTATGCTTTCTGGCACTATGTTTACAGCCAATATGAAAGTAAATATCAATAGTTCACTCTTTCTGCCATTACAAGAATTTACTTCCTATGCTTCTCTGGTTACATTTAGAGAAAAGACAACTGCCCAGACTACTGTATTTTGACAATTTCCATTGAGTGTTAGATCACATATGCCACACCCTTAGACAGGTCGGTGGCATTGTCCCAGACTCATATTTTGCTGACTTTAATACATGCTCTTTCACCTAGTGTGCAATGCAAGCTCACATCCAAAATTATTCGCACTCAGAGGAAACACAGAAAGCTATTGTACAAGCTCACGAGAAGACTGTGCTTGATGCACCGTTTGAGACTCTCCGTAACACCTTAACAGGGCTGGCAGGTGTGACCTACAAGCTATGGGAGACCTGGGACAGCAGCTGGTGGCCAGGCAGGCAGGATATCTTGGGGCAACTAAAATGGTGCTAGATTCAAAGATTTAGACAGCTGAGCTATACCCGTCACAAGAAAAAATGTACTTGAGCTATGGTAACACTGGCCTTATTACCTTGACCCATTAACCTGGTTTGGATTACACTCCATCTTGATGGTGACTCTAGCTGGAGGCTGAGATAACCAGTCTTGCTGGGGAACACGTGGACTCATCTTTGACGTCTGCCCATATTCACTGGAGGAGGAGGCCGTCATCTCTGACTTTGCAAGGTGAGGCGATCCGTAGGCGCACTCGAACAAGGACTGGTCTTCACTCACCACTGATAACGCTTCCTGCAAGCCAGAGAAGAGAAGTCAATGTGACCATGTTTCAGAGCAGACATTACAAAATCCCTCACGCAAAAAAGGGCTTGTCCATCTCACAAGAAGATGAACAGCTGGTCACTTGCTTGTTACATTTAGCCATGCCACTGCTGCCAGTGGAGGTGAGGACTCATGGTACCAGATACGCTGTCAGCATATGGCAGGAGGACAACCTCTCCCATGGGGAGACCCTTCCCATCATTGGCTGAGAAGATGCACAAACACACGCTACAAACACTCATCAATAGAGGCCAGAAGCTGGGAGGGAGAAGAGGGCAGGATGGGCAGCAAAGCTTGGGCATCTGGCATTCCAGGTCAGAATGTAGAGGGACAGATCTGCTGAGGGGGTAAGCAAGCTGTCATCGCTCCTTTAACTGGCCCTGCAAGAAGCAAATGAAAGCCAGGCCTTGCTGACTCACTGGAGCTTCTCTTCCTTCCTCTGGGACACAGGCCAAGTCCCTTCTAGACAGGGAGCTGAGACAGCTGAGCACAGCCCCTAATCCAGGGACCCTCCTCTTTCTGCCAGCATCTGCTGCCAGCTTTGGTGGAGGTGCCACCACCAGCCCTGAGAGGACACCATGCCCACCAGTCAGGTCTCTCTCTCTCATGGCAACCCTTCCTGGCAGACTGCCTGGCCCAGTATCCTGCTCTGGCACTGTGGGAATGGTTTCCCTGGCCACCTTCCCTTGCTGTGGCAGCACTGCAGTTACGGCCCTCGAGGACAGCAGGGCTCACCAGGTCCCTTGGTAGCAGGGCAGCTTCCACCATAGCTGGCTGGAGGTGGGACAGAGGGAGAGACGGCCACCGTCTCTCTCCACTGCCATGCATTTGTGCTGGCACCAATTCCTTTCCCACATTATCTGGAGCCCAGTCACAGGAGTGAGGTGGTGCCTCACTCCTTTGGGCAGGTAGAGAGTCCACAGGGAAGCTGAGAGAAGTGCTAGTGATGTCAGAGGGACCTATCCTGCCTGAGCCAAGGCTCCCTGGCCACGGGAGCTGGTCTGGGCTCCCATCCTCCTGCTGGCCCCCAGCATTGCACAGGCTCAGGTGGCCACCTCTCCAAAAGCAGACTTCCAAGGAAAGACTCCTCTCCCAGAGCAACTTAGGGTAAATATGGGGCATAAGGTTGTACACAGACAGTAACCCAAAGCATGGCTCCCTCCTCCCACCCTGGCACCAGGGCTCTGCCCTGAGATGAAATGGAGCAGGAGCGCAGCCCAGCACCTCCCTCCCTGCCATGTGGTCCCTGCCAGGAGCTGGGGGGAGCAAGCCCCAGCACTGGGTCAGAAGAACAGGCTCGGAATGCAGCCCACCAGATGACAGCAGCCATGGAGGCAGCCAGCTGGCAATG
>NW_010391326.1:0-1207 GCF_000710305.1 Buceros rhinoceros silvestris | reverse complement strand
CAAGGGGCCTGCGGCCGTGGAGGCAGCCAGTTGGCAATGGCTGGAGTTGGGGGGGCCAAGGATGGGGGGCGTCGGGGGGAGCCCAAGCCAGATTCGGGGCAGGGTGCTGTGTGCGCGACCGCACCCTCGCGAGGCAGCGTGTGTGGGCCCACGCTGCTGCCAGCCCTGCTGCTGACAGCCAACGGGAGGACAATAAATCCACGTGGCCCTGTCAGAGAAGGACGTGGTGGAGAGGGGAGAGAGCAAAGAGGCTCAGTGATGGGAGTCCTCTGGCTCTGGGAAGCCGGGTGGCTGTCTGCAGGCTCCTACCTTCCCCGGCTGCTGGGAGAGGGCTTTGCACAAGCTCCAGCAGTCACATGCCATCCTAAAAATCAGTGGTTGTATTTGTTCATTTTAAAGGGGTATACATTTATCATTCTTTTTATTTGCCTGGTTTGTGTGCCCTTGGGGTGCACTCTGTTAATATTCATATTTTTCTCTGCAACCACAAGGGCTGGAACACCACTTTCTTCTTATTACTTCTCACGAAAACTGAGATTACCCCTTAATCTCTGGTCTTGGGTATTGGGATCTCATGCAGCCCTCCAAACGCCACAAGACGTGTGACTGAATCACTAACACTAACTCCTCCTGCCACAGGCCAGGTTGCAAAACTCAAACAGCAGTCGGTACCATTCTATTACTGCTTTTCAGATGGTGTTTGAAAGCAGAGGCCACCACGAGGCTATCACCATTGATATTAAGTCCCCAGTCAGCACCCCTGCATTGCACACTCTTCCGCTAACCTGTGCCCAGCTGCCAAACCGCTGCCTCACGTGCCTCTGTGAGACAGAAGGGATGCCAGAATAACACCTCTATTTTTCTCCATACTTTTCAGCCTCTCGTGGGTCTTTGGCATGTGAAAAACTGCTGATGTTGGTGGTCTGAGGAGCTATTTCTGGGAAAGCCTGCAGACAGCTCTTGCTTTTCAAGGGGGTGTGGTGGGAGATGGTTGCTGGTCCCTTGCTGCCCAAAGATTGTTCCCTGGCTGCACTGCACTGAGAGACAGCAGGGGCACTGCACTTGATGTGCTTGGGTAGTAAAGCAGCAGCGAACATATCACAAGAACTAAAAAAGGAAAATGTTACACTGGAAGGAAAATAAAAAGTTCTTTCTCAGTAGTCCATAAGAGTTTGTAATTTTAAAATACACAGGAATATACATATAT
>NW_010391325.1:26502-33165 GCF_000710305.1 Buceros rhinoceros silvestris | reverse complement strand
AGAACAATTCCATTTAAATGGGAAAAAAAAAAAAAAAACCAACATTCTCTGAAGTGCAAAAAGCAAAAGTTGGCTCCCTTTGGAGCTCACTATTCATGAACCATAGAAACTTTCTAAGATACCTGCGTCAGCTGATTCTCTTTTTAAGCATTAAGCATAGTCCATAAATTCTATTTCAAAGTTTAAAATTACAATGGACTCCATTCAAAAAACTGTCATGGTAGGTTTTCTAAGAGCATTTCACACTGATGTGCAGAATGCTTCCAAGCTGAGTAAAAGCTAAGTGGTTCATACATATCAAAGCTTTCTCCTTTATAGACAGATGGTCAACTTGCCATTGGACTCTAAGAGAAGGCGGGGGGAGAGGTGTTGGATCAGAAGTGCCAGACTACAATGAAACTTGTTCATAAAGAGCTGATCTATGCTCTTTGCTGTCTGTTCAGAACCCATTTTAAGACCATGACCTAACTCCCACTGAATCCAACAGGCTTCAGTAGGAACTGGAACCTGCCATATGTCTGAAAAGGAGCACCTCTCTGGCATGGAGAAACACTACTTGTGAGCAGTAGTGTATGGCAGTACGAAAGAAATTTCTGTCCTATTAAATTTCCTCTTTTCTATTTTATTGAAAAATATAACTCATTTCATGCCTCAAAAAAATGTTCTTATTGCACTAATTCTTATCTGATAGAATTTGCCACAGTTGTGACTTCTGTTGATCTTCAGTGAATTCTGATTTTTTTGTACCATGATCCTTTATATTAAGTAGACCGGGAGATGTATAGTTTATAGATGGGGTAAAGATCATCATAATGGCACCATTCTAATTCTCTTTCTGCAATGAATTTCTTGGGTTTTTATTGATTATCTATGAATTTCCAGTCAATTGCCTTCAGCTGTTTTAATGCTTCTTTTGCCTTTTTTGGGGGGGGGGGATGTTGGGGGGGGATATGAAAATTTTGCAAAAAAGAAAAGTTAGAAAAGAAGATACTAGACAGTAAAGATAGAAATTGAAATTGAATGAGACATGCAAATGTATCCATTGATCCCAGATTTCTACTCATACAATCAGAGTAGATTTTTTGTAGAAATACAAGACTTGTATAATGTGGTTTACCAAATACTATCACATAACATCATTTCAGAAAGTCTAGTTTAGATCCAGACTGTTATTTTTCATCTTCCTCTGACAAAGTAAAAATAAAGTGCCTCCTTTGAATAGACTACCCACATTGTTGGTCACAACCATAACTGGGAAAAAGCTTGACTTAAACCAGTCTAAATACACTATGATAAAAACCAGTAGCTGTATAAATTCTGTGGGGGTTGTGTTTTAGACAAAACTGTAAACTTTATCATTATACTGTTATGAGGATTTGATAAGTATGAGAAATTTCAGAAGCTAAAGCCATGCTAAATTATCCCAAAAGAACTTCACAAGAACACCCTTCTGGGAACGAGCTGTAGGAGTCTGCAGGGTACTGTTCCCTTGCCAGGCCACCCCGTTCTAATGGAATAGCTGTCTCATCAAGATTTGTTTGGTTTGGGGGTTTGTTGGGTTTTTTTTTTCCTACTTGTGTATACTAAAATCTCTACTCCTTAAACACTCCTTGACTTTTTTGTAAAGCCTTATTTTGGCATCTAATAGACTCTTTTAAAAATTCTAATTGTGATGGGAAAGTTTTAGTCCTCACTCAGCTGAACAGTGATATTTGGGATAATCTTATGTATCAAAAAAAGCATCGTCAGTTTCCTCTTCTCTTCTCTTCTCTTCTCTTCTCTTCTCTTCTCTTCTCTTCTCTTCTCTTCTCTTCTCTTCTCTTCTCTTCTCTTCTCTTCTCTTCATAAAAGAAAAAAATCATAATCTTTTTCCTAATACATCTTCTAAGCACTACTGCTAAATATAGCAGAAAATTACCCTAATAGTAAAAAGAAGTATCTTGGTGATGCTCTGTCTGTATGATAAACAAGTGAATTGATGGAAAGATGCAAAATGTCAGGAAAGAAAGTATGTGCAGGAAGAAGTGTTGATGAAGATGTTTTTTGTAATGTATTCAGCTATGTATGTGGGCTAGAGAAGAAAAAAATACCTCTTCTTAAACTAGTGATGACATTTCTCATGGTCTTGAGGGAGTTTTGAGACATATCTCAGTGCACTGAACAATCACTTTTCTTAGATTCAGACCCAAAAAGGCTGAAAACTACCTCTTCCTGTACTCTGCAATTCAACACCTTCACGTTCCTTAATTCTTTCTAAAGGCATCTTTTCCCAGGCTGAATCTTCTTTACACCCTCTGAAGTTTGCAGTGTTTATCACACAATCAGCATTTTGAAATAACGCTGCAGCTTAGGCTCTAAGGGGAAATATGTATTTTTTTTCCTGTTTTTATGCATATGAGCAACTGTGCTTGTATGTGTGCATGTGTTTTATTAAATGTGTTGAATTAAAATTACATTATCACAGCAGTTAGAGGAGGGGGAGATCTATTCTTTCAAACCCTTTTCTGTAGAAGGCAATATATTGTCTCTCAAGCACGGGATAGGTTAGACAGAAAGTTATTACATTCCATCTGAACAAAAAAACTCTTACAGATTTTCTCACACAAAATGCCATTCCTGCTTTTCCTAAATATCATTTTAGTTGAGTCTAAATGCACAGTCATCCATCATTTTAATGCATAAACTCTTTGCAGATGATTTTATATGCATGGAGAATGTAAGAGATTTTGTTATTTGAATTAGTGCATTAATGTGCCTGGAGTTACTTTAATGTTTTGCTGTCAGGCTACCTTTAAATTCTATGTAATTTTTTCATTGATCACGATGTGTTTGCCTGTCAAGGATTTTCCTGGGATGGATTTTCCATTTGCAGACTTTTTAATGCACCATGTCCGCAGTTGCTTTTTCTATAGCTTCACCATGACCATTACATGACCATTTTTCCACCTACAAAACCCATCTAAACTTCTGGAATGTTCTTGACTTAACAAGGCATGAGGGCGCATGCCTTTTGTAAAGTAGATGCTTTAGCTGTATTATTTCTACTTATCCTTAAACACAGGCTTCAACAGTGACTGTTGAGTATAAGCTGTCTGCTGGTCCTAGAGCAGGGAGCTGCATTCTGCTCTGTTTCACCTTCTTAAATCTGAGGGCAAATATTCATCTGAACCAGATCTCCTGATTCATTCTTTTTTAAATGATCTCTGGATTTGCCCCATGACAAATCTTAATGGAAGGACCGGGGTAGCAAATTTATATAAAAATTTAACAGTACGTATTCCTATAAAATAGAAAATGCTATGGATGCAGAATGAGTGTATCTTACACATCTGAGAGCTTATTTGCCAAATAATGCAGTACCTCCTCATTCTGAAATAAAGCACAGTCTAGAATACTGTGCTCCATGTAAATTTTCAACCATGAATTCCAAAATGTCGAACTCTAATTTAGAATGTGATGCTGCTCTTGTTTAATTCACTGTTTCACTCAGTCAAATGCAAAACTCTTCTCCTGAGACCAATATTCTACATAAAAAGCAGACTTCCTACAAAAGTAAATGACAGAACTACTTTCCATTCAGCACTGCAATAAAATGAACAGATGAAAATTAATGCTTCATTGGTCCAAAATGAAGCAATATTTCAAAACCATTATTTTTCAAACTCTTCAGTCCACAAAAATGTTTTCTATTTCAATTTTTTTTTTCTCCTGCCCCTCAGGAAATGAACTTGAAAACTGAGTGAGCATTCCACTCGTCCTGAGTTCTGATTTTCATTCTTTATTGATCAAGTCAGATCTTATGCAGGAGTTTTCCCTCACTGGCCTTCTTCATCCGTCAAAATCTGTAGAAAATATGGAAGTAAATTATAATTCAAATAACACAGTCATTAATCACAGGCTATGTTTTAATTGGACACACATTTTGACACCTTAAGAAATAGATAGATTAACAAAATATCAGAACTCTGATTGAAAGATACAGATCGAGAGCTCTTCATCCCAGTAATCAGAGGATTTTGTACACTGAGATATCCTACTTTAGAATTATTCTCAATTTTCCCTCCTGCAAATGAAATAGAAATATTAATGCAAAATAACTGTATATGCTTAACAGAAATGTAAAGAGCTATAAGAAGAATGAAAAGTGAGAAAACACATATAAGTTCCTCTACAAGAATCCTGACTAAATATTTCACTAAACAATTGCTAAAAATTGTTTAAGGGCTATTATGATGATTTTGGAGACCTAATTCAGTCACTAAAATGTAAAGGGAGGATTTCAGTCCTCCTTTACATGTAAATTGGAATATAAACTTAATTGCTAATGCCTCCAAAATTTTTTAAGGACGCCAAACCCTATAGCTGCGGTCACACTGTGTCTTTGTCTTTCTCCTAAATAGATGGAGCAACTGAACAATAGACTGATTCCCTTTGCTGGAAATGCAAAATGGGCCCATGTGAACCTCATGAGAATCAATAAGGGCAAATGCAAAGTTCTGCATTTTTCACACAAGGTCATTCAACATTCAAGGTCAGGCTGGATGGGGCTACGAGCAACCTGACCTAGTTGAAGAAGTCCTTGCACATTGCAGGGGATTTGGACTAGATGACCTTTGAAGGTCCCTTCCATTCCAAACTTTTCTATGATTCTATGAAAAATACAAGTCTAGAAATTAAGTGCAGCTTCCCCGGTGCAGCTGGTTCTCAGAGCCAGGGGGATAAAGACACCAAAGAATATCCAAAGGAACAAACAGTAACAAACGGTACTGCAAAGTTTTCATTTCAAAAGAGGTGAAACAAGACCAGACTCCAAACCATCCCATGTTAATTCCCTTCTTAAGTTATGATCAAACAACTATGTAAAAGTACATGTCAAAATGCCCAAGTCTAATTTTATTTCTCCCAAAGCTGGAAGAAACTCACAAGCAAATTCCGAACAATATGATTTGTTTTTTTTCAAATTTGGGTTTTCTGAGAAATAATCACAGCTGTACTTTTTCCCATCTGAAAGATTTCTAAATAAGTGGCCAGTTTTAGTGAAATGACTACTTTTCACACTCTTGCTATCCTTGTGGCCTAAATAGCAGAGAGGCAAAGACATCAGGAAGTGGCTGTAATCAACTTTTGTGTTACTACCTCAAAGTCTGGAACATTGTGGTTGTTTTCAAGTCATAAAGTTATCGGCTCTGCTAAAATTAGCCGTTGTTTCCACAGTTCAGATTCATTTATTCCAAACAGGGTAAGAGTTGGAAGGAAGAGCAATTACTGAAATAATTTTTCTATACGCTTATAAATTTTTCTAAAAAATGTTTTTTTCTGTAAGACTCTTTTGAGGGTAATGATTTTTAAAATTACTAATTATAGGTAAATCATCCAATGCATTAAGATATGCTTGCCTGGAAAGCAGTTAGGACAGGGCATGATGGTTTTAAACTGAAAGAGGGTAAATTCAGACCTGTTACGAGGAAGAATTTTTTTTGAAGGAGGTTGATGAAACGTTGGCACACGTTGCCCACAGAGGTAGTAGATGATCCATTTCTGGAAACATTGAAGGTCAGATTGGATGGGGCTCTGGGCAACCTGCTCTAGTTGAAGATGTCCCTGATCACTGCAGGGGAATTGGACCAGACAACCTTTAAAGGTCTCTTCCAACCCAAACTATTCTATGATTCTATATCTTGCCCTGAATTATCTGTGGATTGTTTTGATAAAAATGTCCATCTTAAGAACAATGTTTATTTTCTAGCCCATTTACTTTGGATAACTTTTTATTGATTTATAGGCTTTCTAACTGAACTTACATCAAAGACGTAGTTCATTTTATGAGTTCAAGGCATATAAGTAAGTTTGTGAAATAAAATATTCTAAAATTAGTTAAACCTTCTGTATTTCTTTTTTACTTGGATCATCTGTTGTTTCTTGGGATCCTAGTAAGAAAACAACTTAAATATTGCATTGACCTAGATATCGTTGCTATGCATAGGTTATATTAACTTAAGCTTACTTATTTGTGAGAATCTTGAGGTTTGCCAACAAAATTCAGCTCTAAATAGTGGACCCCCTTCCTCATTTGAGAGCCTGGAGCCATGTTCCTCATTATTTATATTCCAGAAGTATTTGTAATATCGCATAGACTCTGAGCCTCACATGCTAGAGTGCACAAACCTATTAGTAGATATGGGCTACTTCCAAGCAGTTTAGTCTTTCACTTATGAGCTGACAGGAAAAAAAAAAGAAAAAGCTCCAATTAAGATGATAAAATGATGTTCAAAGATTAAGCTGTGGAAGATTTTTCAAGTTCACAAGGCTGGATTAAATCTTTATTTACGGGCAATATCTTCACGTGCTAGAGAAATGGAAGATACTGGCTCAGTAGGTGGCACTACTCCCTCAATATCAACACGAAGCTTTTCTTGGACGGGTAGTTTGGGCACTGAGGTAGTAAAAGTTTTCTCTTGATGGTCTGCAAAATTCTGCATCACCGTGGTGGTGGTCCAATCTTTTAGGAAAAGACCGATAATTTTGCCTTACCAAGTAGACAGCAGAGCAGGGGAAGAATAATATGCAATTTCTTTCTTTTGTAAGAGTGTGTTTTGGTTTGTTTTTCTTTTTGCACATATGGTATTCCTTCTCATTTCTTGCCCTTAATTTTTAAGCATTCCT
>NW_010391325.1:24216-26467 GCF_000710305.1 Buceros rhinoceros silvestris | reverse complement strand
ATTCCTGCATCTCATGGGTTGAATTAAATAGCCAAATTTAGTGCAAAATACCATTTTTCTTTTTTCACTAAAGCTTGATGTTCCATTCTTTGGTTAATAATAATAATAAAAAATATAAAATAAAGGCCTTTCTGGGGCAGACCAAATAAACAAATATATAATTTAAGAAAAATGCAGCCTAATGGGGCTTTCTAAAAATATAATTTGTGCAATAGAATTTTTTTGAAACATAGCAATATAAAGTAGAATCACCTCTTACATTTCCGAAATGGTAACGTTTTGAAACTTAAGATTCACAACACACTTCAAAAAATGAAATCTCTAAGAGAGTAGGGTAAGTGTTAATAACTGGTGAAAATATGTGTGCTTAAATGCATCCCTGATAGAGCCCAGTTGTTCCAATACTGCAGACTTTGCTTATTAAACTTCCATCAGGCATCTGCATTCAGAATTAGGATTTGATTTACGAATCAAACAGTTGGAAGCACCTTTTGTAAACTTGTTTGCAATACCACAGTACAATACTATTTCATGGTATAATCATTCAAACATTTTTGATGTTGAAAATAGCTTCTCTAACAAGATCTGCGTGAACTTCACAATCAGTGTAAAATGTAAGATAAAGGTAAGAAGAATGTTACCTTGGTGGTCCATAATTTCTTTCAAAACCTACAAAAGCTTTGAAAATGTAGTTATTTTGAATCTGTAATAGCTCTCTCAGACTAGAATTGAATGCATACAATACAACTTCAGATGAAGAGAACTCTGAAAGATTTTCACTTTCCTTTAGAAAATGAAATCATGAATAATTAAACTAGACGGGTAATTTCAATAGTTAAACTTTCATTTAAAAGTTACAAACAGCTCAGGAAAGATTTCCCAGAAAATGCTTTCTGTAGTCAACATGTTAATGCTGCTTTTTCTGACTAGAATATCCGCATTTCATCAATCATCTCAGAAGAGATTAAAGTTCTTAATTTGGCAGGATATTTCTCTGAAGTGCTTTTAGGAAAATAAAGTCACATGATATAATAGCAGCGATATTGGAATGCTTGATCCCTTAATTGCAGTTGTTTATTTTTCCATTTTGTAATCCAAGCATTCAGGCACTTTACAGCTTACATGCAGATTTTGCTTGTAAAATAAACCATCGCATGTGTAACCTATCACACTGAAAGTGAATGAAGCTTTATGGTAACTTTGAGGGTCTTTTATGACATAGAGAAAAGCCCACAATTGCCCTGGTGTTACAGATTGTTAACAGTTGCCATTTGAATTCTTAATGGGTAACACCCAATAATTGTTTTGCTTTCCACTGTGCCTGCGATCTGATATCTGTAAGAAATCTTAAATCTGAGAATCAGCTTAAAATCTTCACTAAAATATTAAAGAGAATGAATAATAAAGCATCTAGTGTTTCTAAAAGCCATATGCCCTTATTTTTAATGTCCTAAAGTTCAGGCTGTCCCCAGTTTACAATAACATTAACTGCTTGAGCTCAACTTTGGCTTAACTGAACAAGGACAGCAAAAAATGGACTATCCATGCACTAACAAGGGTGATGGTGACAGTTTCAGCAATGGTTTCAGCTTCAAGTCTGAGGAAACTATGTCATGTTTCTGCATTCCTCGAGTCCATTACATTCATGTTTTTTTTTTTTTTTAATGACAGATTAGCAATTTTGAAATTTGCAGTGTTTTTCAGATCTGGCCTACCTTCTTCCCTTTCTCAGTTTGGTGCTCACAAAAACAATAATAGCAATGAAATCAGGCAAACAAAACTTGATAACTAATAGATTCATACTTTTCATACTAGTTTTCTGAACCTCAGGAAGCTTTGTTTTAAAAAAACTGAATCATTTCACTGCGAAAAGGGGAAATTTGCCATCAGCCATAATCTTCCAAACCCAGGAGATACCACTCTTCTCACAGAAGTTAGAATTAACATAGTGTGCCATAGTGTGCTTAGCAGTGCACGAGTACTCTTAGTCTAGTTTAAAATCCCCAGAAAATCTTTGTAAAATGAAGCAAGCCCAAATAACATATATCAAAACACTATATGTTTGAGGCATAGCATATTCTCTCAATCTTTTTATTCTCACCCTGTTTTATTTACTTATTATACTCAAATACCCTTTAATAAATTCTCTCCTTTCTTATGTTTTTCTCTATTTTTACTTGTCTCTACAGGGGAAGGCTGTTGATGTTGATGTTGTCTACATAGACTTTATGAAAGCCTTTGACACTCTTTA
>NW_010391325.1:13689-24039 GCF_000710305.1 Buceros rhinoceros silvestris | reverse complement strand
TGGAGAAACTGGATGCTCATGGATTTGATGGGTGTGTTCTTCAATGGGTAAACAAAAATATCTGGATGGCCAAGCCCAAAGAGAGCTGGCGAATAGAGTTAACTCCATTTGGTGGCTGGTCACAAGTGGTGTTCCCCAGGGCTCAGTATTGGGGCCTGTTATCTTTAATATCTTTATCAATGATCTAGGTGAGGGGATCAAGGGCACCCTCAGTAAGTTTACAGACAACACAAAGTTAGGTGGAAATATTGATCTGCTTGAGGGTGAAGAGGGTCTACAGAGGGATGTGGACAGGCTGGATTGATAGGCCAAGGCTAATTGTATGAGGTTCAACAAGTCGCTTCGACCTGCCCCGACTTTCAGGACAGAAAGTGTCAGGTCCTGCACTTGGGTCACAACAAAACCCCTGCAAAGACTGCTACAGGCTTGGGGAAGAGTGGCTGGAAAGCTGTTCATCAGAAAAGGATCTGGGAGTGTTGGATGACAGCCAACTGAATATGAGCCAGCAGTATGTCTAGGTGTCCAAGAAGGCCAACAGTATCCTGGCTTGTATCAGCAATATTATGGCCAGCAGGAGGAGGGAAGTGATTGTCCCCCTGTACTCAGAACAGAACCTTGAGTACTGTTTCCAGTCTTGGACCCCTCACTTTATGAAGGATGTTGAGGTGCTGGAGCATGTTCAGAGAAGAGCAAAAAAGCTGGTGAAGGGTCTAGAGAACAAGACTTATGAGGAGCAGCTGAGGGAACTGGGTTGTTTAGTCTGGAGAAAAGGAGGCTGGGGGGGACCTTATCGCTCTCTACAGCTACCTGAAAGGAGGTTGTAGCAAGGTGGGTGTTGGTCTCTTCTCCACAGTAACAAGGAATACAAGGGTAAATGGCCTCAAGTTGTACTAGGGTAGATTTAGATTGGAAATTTCTTCACTGAAAGGGTTGTGAAGCATTGGAACAGGCTGCCTAGGGAAGTGGTGGAGTCACCATCCATGGAGGTATTTATAAGACATGTAGATGTGGTGCTTAGGGACATTGTTTAGTGGTGGGCTTGACAGTGCTGGGTTAACAGTTGGACTCGATGATCTTAAAGATCTTTTTCTATCACAACCTTATTAAAGGCACATGGAATCTGTAAGTGAGCTTTGGTTCGTGACAACATATATTTCAACTTTATCTGTAAAATTTTTGAAATATCCCACACTTCTCGAGTATGCTTGAGCGCCTCATATTTTGAGAGCCACTTGGGATCAGCTTGTAGATGCACTGACACAGAATGATGACAATCCAAGGCTTCAGGGATGAGACATGAAACAGTAATTTCCAGTTGAGGAATTCTTATCCAGGAAAAGTTTGAAATGTAATTCCTGTGTCTACAGCTGGTCCAAGTTTTCTAAATAAGCAATAACATTAATAATAAAAAATATGCTCCTTTTTTTTCACTAAACCAATTCCTGAATGTTTAAATATTTAGATCTGCAAAGATAAGCCACATCAAGAACTTAGTTTCTTCTTCTATACCATGTGAAAAGACAAACAGAAAAAAAGAATTTGGGAGTGAAAATTCACTTTGCATACAGAAAAGCAGTCATCAGCAATTGGAACTATACAACATCTTAAAATTAAAGGGCTTTGCCTTTTCACCCATTCCACAGTACTTCCAGGAATGAGTTAGTTTTTAGCGAAACTGAGAGATGCTTCTTTTTTTCTTTGTTTACTATAGAGAAGAAGTTACTGCTCCTTATCTTGGACTCGGGTATTCAGCTTCTGCATCACTCCTCTCATGGACCCTCTCTCCGAAAACTCTATAAATGAAAGCAATTTCTCTGCTGGGTCGAAGCTACCCAGGAACTGGGTCATCTTAGCTGGTACTGGTGGCTGGCCGTGACAGAGGAAAAAAGTGGACTCAGTCTAGTTTTTATATTCCAAAAAGTAACTAAATGTAAGTGCAGGTTCAGAAAGCACTTTATGGACAACACTTGGTTCAAGCTGAGTACTTCCTATTGCTGTTCTTTCACATTGAGTGATTCCATACATTTGAAGAGGAAGCTAGCTGATATCACAAGAAAGTATAACAAAAAAGGGTTAATTTTTGCATCTTATTTCACTGCATTAAATTAAATTTTCATGGGGTTTCTAGAACTTAATAAATGCAAATGTCATTGTCTTAAGAAGACACACCATTGCACAACCCCCTTATTTTTCCAGATTCTTTTGAATTCTGTTGCTTAATAATTATTCTGAGATTTCTCCGTTGAAACGGAAGTAGTTTTACTCCTTTCCATAGTTGACAGAACAGACGTTTAAGTTAGCTCATCTTGTCCCTGGGTAATCTGTCATAATTACAGTAATCTCTTCAAGAGACTGATCAGGAAAGAGGTATTTGAGAATTTTGTCCCTGTACTTTTGCCATTTTTTCCAGATTAGAAATTTAAAACAATCACAGTATGTAACATGGACAGAAGCCTATTGATATGCACTGATAATAACATTTTTAAATAGAATAACCAGAAATGTCACGTTTTCATCATGGCTTGGCTTCGCGGACGAAGATTTGGGAAGGGTTTTTCCCACGCTTACTGCAAGTGCGCTGATGGCTGAAAAGGCCAATGTGGGATAGGCAAGACCGGCTGCAAAGAGCACAGCGGAAGGTCACGTTTTATTGTTTGGAGATAATACATCAATGGCTATGCAGTATTGTTCTCTGTGAATCACAGAGCTATTCATATGTGACTGATAGTACATGTGGTTTATTTTGCACACTATGAATGTTATCTTGTATTAAAAAACTCATTTCTCAAGTTAAAAACACAGGGTTAGTTTCCTATGAAGAGGAGGGAAACATACATTTTTCCATCTGATCAATTAATTGACCCAGCTCTGACTCTAAGACTTAATTGTCACTTAGTTTCCATTACTTTTGAAAACGAAACTTTTTTTCTTCCAGGAATTAAACAGGTTGTAAGCACTACTTCTTCTTTTTTTATTTTCTCTTTTGCCTGCTAGATATACCTGAAGTAATTGACTTGTGATTTAAGCAGAAGGTTAGTTTTTCCAGTTATTGATCACGAATATTATAAGAACTTACAAGCTGTTGGACTTTAAAGCATAGCTATACAATAAACATCGGAAAATATTTTAAAACATCAATACTGATAGAAAGTCAAGAGAAAACTGCTCTAGTTGAAAATATCATCTCATTGAAAACACACATCTTATTTTATGACCAAGAATAAAGGGTTTTGCTAAAGAGTATATAATTTATGCTCTGATTGTTACAAATAGCGTGTGTAATTCCATATGCTTTGCTTCATAAAACTTACTCAAACTTCCCCGCTATAGCACACAGTGGAAACTCTGTTAGAATGAAATACGCAATGAATGGAGTCCAGTGTTGGAAGACAGTTCAAAGAAACTTTATTTAAGCAAACTGAAATGGGCAATTTCCTTGAAGTTTTGTAGTAATTATTAAGCATATGCCAAACTGCGCAGGAGAACGTGTAGTACCTTTGAAATGAGGTAACGTGAATACCAGCCTCCTCTACTACTTGGGAAAGTTTAGTAGGATGAATTTTTTTTTTTTTTTTTCCGCATGCTTCACCTTTCTCTAAAACCTCTTTGCACATAATTATTCTTTTCCTATAGGCAGAGACTTTGAATATCCCTAAGTTAAAACACTCTAGTTGGTCTGTTAACAACTAACAAACAAAAGAAGTGAATCAAGTGCCCATCATGAAACATCTTAATAAATCCTATGCATTCCTGTACTTTAAAAACCTTAATTCCAAGAATGAAAAACTGCAGCAATTATTGGATATGAGAAGAAAAACTAAGAAACATTTTTCTCAACTAAGCTATTATGAGACATAACTGAATTTATATTTAGGTGCTATTGAACACTTTTATATAATAATTCATGTTCAAGTGTACCATAAGAATTAACAAACTTCCAAAACATCCTTGTAAGGAAAACATTCAATAGAAATATTTTAATTTCTCCACTGTGTTAATGGGAGAATGAAGTGATTTATCCAGTTCCATGCAAGGGCCAAGAGCAAAGCTGTATTTAGAAGTATTGGCTCTAATTCTGCAACTTATCAACATGTTGAATTCCCTAAAACTTAAGAGCAGTAGGTAAGAGCAGTATCTACCTACCAGCATTTTGTAGGATCCACAAGAGAAATTACCGCTTTTGGAGTACCTCACCCTTCTAGAGTCAGTAGAAATAAACTGCAGCAATTTCAAAAGCAGTTTTGCAATATTCTCACCTGATTAAAGAAGAACAATGAGGTCAGAGGTGTTTGCTTAATGTGTGCAGGAATCACTGCTAACCTGGAATCAAGACAAAGAAATTAGTACCCTCGTCCAATCTTAACTGTAGGACTTCAGTGAAACATCTCACACGACCTGGCTATTCTAAACATTTACAAACATTGTAAAATATTTAGAAACATGGTTTAAAGAAGCTGTTTCTTAGGCCAAGACTACAGGAACAGTTACACAGATACCAGGATCTCTCCCTATACCTTAATTCAAAACTGGGAGGGCCTTGTGTGTGTGGATAAAGCGGGGGAAAAAAAAGGAAAAAGTTACAACTAAATTCCATAAATCAGTAAGTAAAACTTCCAGTCTAAACAACTGGGACTCAGCTCACCTAACTGCGAATGTCTATAGCTGAACACATGAAGTCTAAATTACAGTTGTCTCCTTTTATAGATAATAGAGACAAATGGGTATCTCACCGTCCAATTAAAACACTTTGGGTTAGAAGAATTCCCTTTTTGAAGTTTTCTTTTTTCTCTCCATTGACCACAAAAGACACACATAATACCTAGCTCAGACTTAAGCACCTAACTGCTCAAGTTGAGCCCTGGGCAGTTGAAACATTACTCAAAGTGTCCATAGATTTTTTTTTCATAACCTCTCTGCTTCCTGAAGTGATTTTTTCCTGTCTCAGACAGTCAACCAGCAACTGCTTGCAATAAATACATTTTAATTCAGCAACAGAACCATGAAAGAGTGATTAATGTCTGAAGTAGTTTGTAAACAGACCTTAAAACACCCTTTTCCTGTAGTCTTCATGTACTTTCAGCATAAGATGATTTCACTGAAGAAGTCTGCATGATACTGTGGTAGGAAGATGCTGCCGTCTTCCTAAAATGAAGAGCTAAACTTTAAGCCATAAAATAATCCTTTCTCAAGATGAAGTAATTCCAGCATGAATGGACTCAGATTTTCAATATATTCCATTACCTTCTCCTTCCTGATACATTATTTGATTAATGAAAAACTATTTGTGATAGCTTTACATGATGTATTTACAGAATACATGCAACTATCATGATTTCTAAACTTTTATAATGGATTGTGTTTTTTAATTAAGAAACACTCTGTGTGATGGTGACAGCAGGCAGAACTCACCTGAAGTCAGTAGTATCAATACACCTCTGCACAGAACTTGACCTCACAGTCCTAATAAAAGCTCTGTAATTCTGTAAAACACAGCGAGTAAAACCATAGTTTGACATGATAGTGCAGTGCCCTCTTCATAGTGCATTGTCTTTAATGTAGATGTTCTTGTTTCTAGACTTTAATACCAGCTCCAGTTTGGTCTCTGATTTATTCAGGCCTTTCAGATGTAATGCACCACAGACCAACTGCAAATACACGTCTGAGAGTATATAAAAGAAATTTTATTAAGTCACATAATGTTTGTAGGCAATCAAGGCAGTCTCTTTAAGACCATTGTACCTGATAATTCACTCAGTCAGCACACATGCAACATCTGCTTCTATAAAGATTTAATGCTTCATCCGTACAGAATTTGGATCTCATTGTTCCTAAGAGAAGTTAAAAGCAGAGAAATAGAAAACTGTGTAAAGTGCAGAAAATAAAAGCATGTGTGTTTTACAAATAACAGAACTTTGTTGGTGAACTTAATGCAGACAGATCTTAATTATACCAGGCAGAGTTACAAAGCCAAAGTAATAGAATTCTTACAGAGAAGACAGAAATTCCGTAATGTATTCCCTTGAGGTTTTCTACTCATAATGAAAAAGATTCACTTTCCTCTACCTGAAGTTTCTCACTGCTGTAAAAAGCAGAAATATCAGAATAGTGGCCTTGTACCTATACACTGTTTACTGACAATGTTTTTGCCACATTCATGTGGCTGAAGATGTCTCCGCTAAGCAAGTGCCTGCAGAAATTTCTCCTGTAGAGATTTCTGGACAACATGAAACAGATGAATCCTAACCTACACCAGTTTCACGAGCATCCGTTTGTTTGACAAGAGAAGGTATAAGAGTCAAGGAAGTGGGGTAAATATTTCCTTCCAGGACAGCTGTTCTGAGTTTTCTTTTTCCCAAAAAGGATATTGGAAGTTTAGAGAAATAAGAATAGAAGATTCTGTAGAACTGTTACTACTTTAAAGGCCCAGCTTCCTGGAGTTTTACTATCTCCTTCTATTTCTTCTAAACTCTAACTAAAGGCTGATGTCAAATTCTCTCCCGCTGAAACAAAATTTAAATTAAGTTCTGGTAATTCCATTTACATAAAACAATGGGCAATTGTGAAAGCTGAAGACTTATTGAATTCATAGTATCACATAAGATGAATTATGAAAACTATGAAACACATTTTGCTGAGTTTTCTAAAGTTAAGATTCCTCACAACCAGAACTTTTCAGACTTCGCAGAACATTTTTGCTCACTAGAAAGAATTGTAATGGAAAACCTAACTCCACAATAAAAACTGTCTCAGGTAGGTCAGATTCCAAATTCCAATCTCCATTTCTTCATCACCCCCACTTTTGACAAGTTTTTGCAAGACAAGAAACCTACAAAAATGGCAGTCTGTATTTGAAACATCCCTGGGCTCCCTGTAACCAATGTATGGTTGTCGATGAAGTGCAGTGTCTGCAGACTCATTATCAGTGAATCACTAAAGGTTAGAGTACAACAGCCTACAGTGATTTGAAAAGTTGTACACGTGAAGCCAGCTGGATTTGGTTCAACCTAGCTCTTATTTTTATCTAAGTTTCTGCTGCTATCACCTCAAAAGTTCACGTCCTACATTTCTGTTTTATCGATGGCTTTGTCTCCTGCTATTTAAACACTACTTTGCAGTAACTTTGGACAGCGCTGCAGGGGTAAGTAGTTTGACATTCTAAACCAGAATTTAATCTGAACATGTGGACTGGAGATTTCAGAAAATATTCTAGGACTTCTAAAAAAAATTAAAAAAAAAAGGAAAAAAAGAAAAAGCAGAACAAATTGTTTCTGTTTTTCATCCAAAACCAGAGCAAATTGAGATCCTCAGCTAATGTAAATCAGCAGAACCCTGCTGAATTCATTAGAGCTTTTCTGATTCACATCTGTAAACAATCTGCATAATCATGGTGCCACATGTAATAGTTACATTATTTTCTCATGGCTGCCCCTTAGCTGGATAGAAACGGCTTTCCTGTCCCACAAAAATGTTAATGCATTTAGAAATGTCCCATTCCATGTTAGGGCCAGCCTAAGACTCGGTTTGTGTATATAATATCATTAAGTCTTCTGGTTCAGACAAGGGCATTTTCTTTGCTGAAGGAGGGGTGACTTCCCTGTTTGAGGAACTTTGTGAAACTGATTTAGTTTTAGCAGAATCATAGAATCATTGAACAGTTTGGTTTGGAAGGGATCTTTAGGTTGCCTACTCCAAGCTCCCTGCAGTGAGCATGGACATCTTCAACTAGATCAGGTCGCTCAAAGCCTCGACCAACCTGACATTGAATGTTTCCAGGGATGGGACATCCACCACCTCTTTAGGGAAGTCTCTGAGAAACTGGAGCTTCATTGTTTGAAAAAGGTTTTGTCTCTGAATCTTGAGTCTCCTGTTTGCCTCCTCACTCAGCGCCTGTTGTTTTTAAAGTTCAACATGACATGGATATTTTTTGAGCTGTAAAGAGAGGTCGTACTTATAAGCTAGTTCTGAGGGTGGAATGCAAAAGTGCCTTAGCACTGAAGTTAGATTCATACTATATAAGTTTAGCTTTTAAATTGTAAGTTAGTTGCTTAAATCTCCTGAAGAGTCAGTAGAGCAAAAGATGCCTCGCCGGGGTAATTCTTCCTTCCTGTATCTTACTACTTATTTTGGAGAACACTTTTTAGGCAAGTATAGCTTGATGCTTTTGGGTGATTTACCTGTACTTTTTATTTTTATAACTCATTACCCTCAGAAGAAGCTTACAGAAAAAAATAATTAGAAAAATTTATAAGGTTATAGAAAAATTTATATTTTGGGGGGGGAGGGGAGAGGAGAGGGAAGGAGAGAGACTAAAAAGATTGTAGTGAGTGATAAGATTCTTCTAAGAATTTTATTCATTTATTCTTAAAGTATGTTTTAACTTTATAGTTAGCACTGTCATATTATACCTAAGTTGATTTTGATTTGTTTTTGTGGTTTAATGAAATACAGACTTCTGAGAATTTACTTAATCAGCAGCTGGAAGCAAGGTATTATGCAGCATGAGTGTCTTTTTGCACTTGTAGCCCACTATCTACTCTCCCATGATACAGGTGTCTTGCATGGGCAAGTAACAATATAGTCACCACTTTAATTTGATTGTAAATGCTGCAGAAAATTGGAAAAAAAAAGATTAATTTCTGTTTGATTTCCCTAATGTTGTGATCCACCACTCCAGCTTCACCTATATGAAGTGGAAAACAACATTATTTAATACATGTTGTAGATTTTCTTTGTTAGTGGCCTTCAGATTGAGGTAGGGGAAATTGTATTGCTTCCCAATGTGTTACCAGAGCTTTAATTTTGAGAACACTCGGGATGCATGAACTTCCAAGATTGTAAGGACTGTAATACAGTCTTAGCATTTATACCTTCTTATTGTGTTTACTCCTCTGTGTGATGCTTTAAGGACTGTGGTCCTAGGAGGAATTTGCTGGTATCAGTAATTGCTCTTCTTCCCAACTCTTACCCTGTTTGGAATAAGTGAATCTGAACTGTGGAAACAATGGCTAATTTTAGCAGAGCCGATAACTTTATGACTTGAAAACAACCACAATGTTCCAGACTTTGAGGTAGTAACACAAAAGTTGATTACAGCCACTTACTGATGTCTTTGCCTCTCTGCTATTTAGGCCACAAGGATAGCAAGAGTGTGAAAAGTAGTCATTTCACTAAAACTGGCCACTTACTTAGAAATCTTTCAGACGGGAAAAAGTACAGCTGTGATTATTTCTCAGAAAACTCAAATTTGAAAAAAAACCAAATCATATTGTTCGGAATTTACTTGTAAGTTTCTTCCAGCTTTGGGAGAAATAAAATTAGACTTGGGCATTTTGACATGTACTTTTACATAGTTGTTTGATCATAACTTAAGAAAGGAATTAAAGTGGGATGATTTGGAGTCTGGTCTTCTTTCACCTCTTTTGAAATGAAAACTTTGCAGTACCATTTGTTCCCGTTTGTTCCTCTGGATATTCTTTGGTGTCTTTATCCCCCTGGCTCTGAGTACCAGCTGCACCGGGGAAGCTGCACAGTGTTCAGCGTGTGAACTGTGTCTCCCATCTGCTCTACATGTGTTCTCTTTGACCTATGGCAAGAGAGAAATAGAAATAAAATTAGAAGATTTTAAACATCAAACCATCATATATTGAAAAATTGTATGTAATTGTTGTTTCCTAGTTTACACTTTTCCAGAGTTCTCTCTGTGATCCATGTATTTCTTCTAATTAGGTGTATTATTTTGTCTAGGAAATAGAAAGAAATACTGAAGTCTACCACTGCAATCTATTCATAAAATTAAAGGGTTTTGATCTATATCCCATATTCCTCTAAACAGTCTTAGGAACAAAAGGAAGAACATTGTCTCCTGTTATTCTGAGCCTGTCCAACCAGACCTTGAATGTGTCCAGGGATGGGGCATCTACCACCTCTGTGGCCAACCTGTGCCAGTGTTTCACCACCCTCACTGTAAAAATCTAGTTTGAATTTCCCTTCTTTTACTTTAAAACCATTACCCTTTTGCCTAGCTCAGCAGGCCCTAATCAAAACTTTCTCATAAGCCCCCTTTAAGTATTGGAAGGCTGCAATGAGGTCTCCCTGGAGCCTTCCCTTCTCCAGGCTGAACAACTTTCTCAGAGTGTCATATCAGAGGTGCTCCAGCCCTCTGATCATTTTTGTGGCCCTCCTCTGGAGCCGCTCCAACAAGTCCAAATCTTTTCCGTGCTGAGGACGCCAGAGCTGGATGCAGTATTCCAAGTGGGGACTGTGCATCAATCCTACAATCTGAATCCTAACCTTCACTGCAGCTCTGGGTGCAGTAGATTATTTTCTCCATGAGGCAGAAAATTAGGAAAT
>NW_010391325.1:9493-13491 GCF_000710305.1 Buceros rhinoceros silvestris | reverse complement strand
TGAACCTATAAACATCCATTGTAGTTTTGTGATTATGAGGTCATGGTTAGCCATTTTGGGAAAAACTCTAAGAATCTTTAACAGTGTCCTGGTGTAGATTTTGTCCTGGCACAAAGATGGAGAATGTATCGGGAAACTTGGTTCTGTTTAATTTAAAATATTTCAAAGCAGCATCCCATGAAGAGTTTGCACTGTTGGGCATATCCACGTATGTTTCAGCTCTTTATGCCTCATGGCACAACAGGGCTGCAAACTGTAAGAGACAGATGTTTCCAGCAATTTTTCTGGTTAAATACTATGGCAAGGATGGAACACAACCTCTTGTTTCTGTTTCATAGCCTAATAAGAATGCACAAGAACACAATAGAAAAGGGAGCCAGTACTTACATGAAATTTATTTGTAGTTTAATATACCATAATGATTTATTCACCATTCCTGAATGTTTTCCCCTAAGAAGTAGCAGTTTTGCTCTATAGTCTCTATAGTTAGAAATGATTCTTTATAAAAGGATCTTAGTGGGGGAGGAATGCTGGAATTTTCTACTAAAGCGCTTTTAAAGCAAATATGCCTTGAGCTGTTATGGATGAAAGGTGTTTGTTAAATTACTTGATGTTTCAAATATCTGAAACTGAGTGGGTGATTGATTTAATTGCTGTTGTCAGACTGGTTTTAAAAGCATATTTTTCTTTTTGTTCTGTTTTTCAGATCTACAGAACAGTTGGATTCTGAACACAAAGAAAAGAAAGTGAATATACTAATCACAAAATGGAGCTTCTGGCTAAGCCAAGGCATGTTGTCAAGATGAAGTGCTGCATAATTTTCAAAACAGTTGGTCTGGCCAATGCATTCCATTTCTGAATAGCAGCACCCCTGTTGTTTCAGTCCCTGCTACTTTCTGAATAGACATATCCCATATCCATATTCTGAATAGAAATATCCCAATACACTGTTGCTTTCATATCTACATAAAGCTAATGTAAATAGGAAAATGAGTGAATAGCTTGGTGCTGTAAGTTTGAGCTGAGCATCCTCTCCTGAGTTGCCAAATCCTATCAGCAACAGGGAGTCCATCAAAGCCACTGCCTCACAGTTACATAGGAGCTTGCTGTTCTAGAAGAAAAGCATTTAGAGCAATGCTTGGAATGTGATTTGCTTAAACCTGATTCTGTGTTGAAGTACACAGATCAATACTGCTAGGTTGTTAGTGTGCTATGAGCCTGCAAGTCCCACTGCTTTAAACCTGCAGCAGTCCGGGTTAGCCTTCACGTGGAGGTCTTTAGTTAGGTAATACCAGTGTTCACAATGCCACTCTGCTAAGGATTTATATAAAGATCAGGCAGCTACAGAGAGATTGCTGCTAGCAAAACATGCCAGCTAGTTAAATATCTGCTGAAAATATATAGAATAGAGCTAGACACTTGTTTCAGTGTTTAAACCTCTCATTCTCTTCTGTGGAAGCTGCATGAGTTCTATATTGTGTACAATAATCACAGGTTTAATGGGCTAGAGAAAACTTTAGGCAATTTACTGCAACAAGTCGTGTTCTATTCCTCTTTCCAGTGAGTGTTGTAGCATTTCAAAGAGCGAGGAGCAGCTGTAATGGAGAAACTGTGAAAAAGCCTACTCCAGCAGTACAGAGTACCTGTCAGCTTGAATCTCAGTCTTCTAGAATGTTAGAGTAGGTGAGGTGAATCCCTAGATGAAGTGTTGCGGATAAATGATCTTCCACAAGCCTTTGAGACATGATGGCTGAAAAAGAATTAGATTAACATTTTCTTCTGATTTCATAATAGGTTAAGGCTGTGCATGCTGTCAGTTACTGTTCTGCTGAGGAACGGTAACTCATGAACTCAGTAGTTACTTAGCTGGTTTTTATCACCTGCCCATGTCCTAAATTTCTTCCCTGACACCTCTGAAAATACCGACCTTGCATCACACACCTAAAAACTAGTTTGGAACCTTACTAATATGAAAGTTCCCCGTTGATTTTAATGGGCTTTGGACCAGCCCCATGAATAATAGGGAAAAGCTGTAACTCCTTTCATGTGCTTTATCACAGCTACCTCCTTGCAGTGTGGTTGTATTGCTTGGTCTATAGCCCTCAGTTAGGTGATATTATTGTCTGGCATCAAAGTGGAGTTCAGAGAGAAAAAACAAAAGAAAATGGAAAAGCTCATAGGAAAACATTTATTGAAGCACAGGATAATCTTAGATTCACTTTTGTTTCACCACAGAGACTCATACGTGCAGGAATGTGTGCATTGGCAAAGTCCTGAGCCAACAGGTCTTTCTAGGTTTCACATAAAATGACAGAGAGATGCCAGGAACCATTAGACACCTCCGCACTTTAGGTATCATTAACCAGTGCTGTTTAAAATGTGTAGTGCCCAGATCAGGCCTTTGAAAAGAGTTTATCTTGTTTATCAGGTGTCTGCAACAGGATTTACTGAAGAACTCATTCTCTCTTCAGTGAGATCATGATTAAGCTTATGAGAAACAGCTTAAACTGTGCAAGAACAGCTAGAACAGATTCAGCACAACTGTTGGAAACAGCCTTATGTATGTGCCCTGCTGTCATTCCTTAGGTACAGTTATAACACAACAGACAGTGAATTTTGTTTTTAATATTAAGTTGCAGATATGTGGAGACACCAAACCAACTATAATGGTGTATTGGTGTAATTTCTGAGTCTTTCTTTTAAAAGACATGAAAAATTGGTGTTAATTAGTTAATTCTTACCCAAGTAATTACTAAGAAAAAATGTTAACTGCATGCAAAAATACACTAATTAATTATATCTCTAGAGAATTTCCAATAAAAAGAAAGAGGGAAAAAAGATGTATTTAACTCAAATGCATGAGTTAAAAATTCAGGCAGCACTTTATTTACAGTATTCTTTATTTCTGTTCAAAAGCTTTCCTATTTAATGCAAATTTAAAGCAGGGCATTATGTACCATTTGTCATGGTATTGTAATTTAATCAGCATCAGCAAGTGCTATACTATGTTTGTAATGTCAGTGGCTATTCCTAAGCCCTATGTGGACCTTTTCTAAGGTTTTCATGAAGTAGCTGAATGGAAAATTCCTATTATTTAAACTCTTTTTTTTTTTTTTAATCAAGACATTTCAGTGGGTAATTTCTCTCCAGCTCTAATAACTACCTGTTTATAAATGAAAAAGCACATGGTAGGGTGAAAAAGCTAGAAACTGTCGAGCTCTCATGGTGGCAGTGATGTTGGCTTCCCTCCTTGCCTCGCTCCCCACACAGGTAATTCTCTAATTCTGGACACTGATCTTAAAAGTGAAATTGTTTTGTATAATGTGCCCTTTGCTACAAATATAAGAACAAGGAACTGTCCTCATGAGCTGTTCGTTTGGGAACAAATTGCACTTTGCCTTCAAAAGTACCTGGGTGACTATATACATGAAGCAATTCTGCAAACAGCGAGAAAAGGAAATTAAATCCTTCTGGAAATATTTGCTTCTGGCTGTGGCAGAGAACCTGAGGAGTTTCCCTGTGCCATGCAATTTCCAGATTGTCGGGGAACAGCAATGCTGTGCTCAGGGCCAGGGCCTCCGGCAGCCTGCACAGCTCTAGCTCCGAACAGCCCTGCCTGGAGGTGCAGGTGGGAGAGCTCAGCATGTGCCAGCAGAGGATTCCCGGGATAAAACTGACAGTGGATGGTCCCGAGCCTCATACCATTGCTAAGACCCAAGGCAGTTCAGGGCTGGCTCCGGGCAGAGCTGGACTTGCATGCTCTGGGGGAGGGACACTTTCAGTCTTCATTAACTCAGCATTTTAGTTTCTTTCTTACCCTTGCTCTATTAGTTTTAAAATGTACAGATGTTTGACGATAGGTTATTTATGAAGGATTAGTTAAGCTCTCCAACTAGACAAACTTGGATCCAACGGAGCAGATGCAGGAGTTGGCTTTCTGGGGCTAAGTAGCAATCACATCTTCCTTCAGTTTCTCTGCGCCTTTCTCAACACTCAGC
>NW_010391325.1:4236-9378 GCF_000710305.1 Buceros rhinoceros silvestris | reverse complement strand
TTAGGTTACCCAGCTTAGCACCCGGGGCCCTTGAAACCGGGGCTGAGCTGCCTAACCCAGGGAGAGCAAGTGCTTTCTCAGTGCTTTGACGTCATGAGGTAATTTTTGTATGTGCATATCATCTTTAACAAGGAGGCAGGTAAAATTATATGTGTAAAAATATATATATCTAAATAAACAGGACCAAGGCATAGGCAAGTGACATGGCTTGGAAAAATCCAGCCTTATAAAATATTAGATATGTCCCAAGCACAGTCTTTGCCTCCAGCCTGCCTTCCCAAGCAATGTTTGGGTGTGATTAGGGGGTAGTGTCAGACAGAGACTATTCCCAGTAGTCTCTCTTTTGAGGGGCAAAGGTATTCCTCCATGTGGGTAGGAGCCATGACATACCCAGTTAATGAATGCCTCACATTATTTACTAAAATTGACGCAGCCATACAAGTACATTACCTCTTCTTCAGCTTTCTCACTTGACTTCTAGTCATCCCTCTCAATCAGCCAAAGTCTATATTCTATGTCCAGGAAGTATATCAAAAAGGTTAAATAATTAAAAAAAAAAAAAAAGATCAGCTTTCTCACTTGACTTCTAGTCATCCCTCTCAATCAGCCAAAGTCTATATTCTATGTCCAGGAAGTATATCAAAAAGGTTAAATAATAAAAAAAAAAAAAAAGAAAAATTAAAAAAAAAAAAAGGGACAATAAAGTGCCAGGCTTTTTTTTGGAGAGTCAAGTGCCTCTAGGGGCCAATCTGGAGAACCTGAATGAGGAGCCTAATAATTGTCAAAGTGAGATACAGTAATCACATTCTACAGAGACTTGCAAAATCCTCTAAAGGGAGAGACACTTATGGATTGGAAAAGAAAAATAAATTGCTTTAAAGCAATAAAGAAAGAAAATAATAATAAAACTAAATATTTACAAATGTATGCAATACCAAGACTGAACCCAACCCCCCTGAAGGCAATCACGTCACCACTGATGCTGTGGGCAGGCACTGGGGAAGTCCAGACTGGACTCAGCAGCAGATGGGAACCAGATTCAGGAGCTGAATTTAGGAACTAGATTAAGGATTGCACAGATTGTCATCGAAGACAGAAGGACAGAAATGTCTTTGGACACTGGTCATTGAAGAAGGGAGGCTGACCCTCATGATCCCTCAGCTTTATACTGACTATTACATTTACGGGATGGAAAACCTTGTTGGTCAGTTCAGGGTCACCTGTCCTGTCCGCTCCTCCCCGCTTCTAACTCACTGCACCACCAACATGGCACACAGGATTTAGCAGTGACCGTGGTCTTCAGAGCAGAAAGTATAAGCAAGAGCCTTTCTGCATCCCACTGAACAGAATTAGCTCTGTTCTAACTCACACAAGGGTGGTAGGACTTCCTCCCCATTTTGCCTCACCTTTCTGTTTGATTTGAATATCTCCTGTTAAATAAACCTGATAAATAAAGTTTCAATTTTTGCTCCAGATCATGTTTTTGCTTCCTTTTGGTCATACACAGAATGATTTTGAAGAAGTGAAGGTTTTGTACAGTTTTTAAGAAATTAGCTCTGCACAAATCAAGGCAGTACAGTTTCAGGTAAGGAAAGGAACTTGAAAAAACAAATAACAATTATTGAAACATTATTTTTATATCTGTCATATTTTTATATAACAGTGAAATGTTCAAGAAGTACTACAGACAAACAAACAAAAAGAATCTCTCTCAAAACCTCTGATTGTGGTATTGGAATCTTATAAACAACAGTGTATAGTCCTAAACAGCAAAGATATCTTTGTGCAGTTAAAGGTTAAAAGCTTTCACGGGCCAAAAAGTTCATGGCTGGACTACAATCAGTGTAACTTATTTGTGTCTGAATTTTCTCATGATTGGGACTGGAATGACTTAAGCAGTTGAAACAGAACACTATCAGAGAATTTATATTCAAAGAATATTATGGAATTTCATATTTCCCCCGTTTGGTTTGGTTTGGTTTGGTTTTTTTGAGTGGGACTTTATAATTCTAGCCATATATGCAAACACAGATAAAATATCTGGCTTTTTTTTTGACCAGGAGACAGAGATATGAGTCATGGAAAGCAAGATTTATTGGTCTACCAGAAACTTTTAGTTTAAATTTTCTCCTGTCAAGTTATTTTAAAGAAACTGTATCTGCATGTAATTGCACATAACCATGAAAAGTGAAGCTTACTCTTTGACTAATTTAATTCACTGCTTTTTTGCTGAGGTTCTGGCCTGTGGCTTTCTCTAATAGACACAAATCTTGTGTTGTCTTATCCAAGTCTCTCCTATTTGATTTACTATTTTAATGTATCTGTGATAAACAGCTATAATACACTCTTTGCAGGACTTGAATATACTGTCCAATTATTGTCATATTGCCTAGAAGTGTGAGTTAATGCATAACCTCTTCCAAAAAAATGTGCATTGAACCAGACATTTGAACTAGATGTGTTTGAGAAACCCATGAAAATAAGTGTTAAATAATGACATGGGTGGCTGGTCTGTGAAATTGGCATTCAGCTCAGTGGAGCTTGAAGGCACAATAACACCAGTGTCACAGAGCAGCAAGAGAAACTCCTAAGATATCACTCCCTGCCAAGGGCCAACCCCACACCCACGTACGCTTGGGACTCAGGCTTCACCAGAGCTGGAAAGCTCTGACATCAACTTGTCAGCCAGAAGTGGCTTGTTTGTAATAGGCGAGCCCATCTGCAGCGTCAGGAGCTAAACCCCAGCAGGAGTGAGGCTCGCCCTGTTCCGAGGAAAAATACTGAAAACTCTAGTGACCTCAGGAGCTACAGATCTCATAATACCTGGTCCCTGGCTGCAGAGCAGATAGGGTGATTATTTTGGCTGGAGACTGTCCCATTTTCCAGGTAGATCTGCCAAACAGACTAAGCACCGCAGTACTGTGCCTTTATGGGAGATTTGCTTGATGAATGCGGCTTTGTTTACATGTAAAAGTGCCTTGCAACATGGTGTACTCTATGGAGGTATTCAGCCTTCCAGGTAGCTTTCATTTAGGCACAGAAACTGGGTGAATTTAGACCCTGATGAATGTCTTCAACAGCATCTCCAGTGACCTAAGTACATACGGGTCTTTCTTCTGCCACATCCCTAACAGAATCCTTGGTGGGAGCACAATATTGCTAGGTATACTGGAAGCCTGATCGGCTGACTCTGATGCATGTTTGCAGCAATGGCGTCTGTGTGGCTAGAATGCTTCTTCAGAAGTAAAAGACCTGAATTCAAGGCTTCCCTTAACCTGTGGAGATTTCAATTCTATTTGTTCACATAGAAAAATTATATAATCACCAGACAACAAAGTATAAGCTTTTGTGATATTACCATATCCTTACGCCAAGATGCCTGGGTCTGCTACAGAGCTTAGAGCAGTATGTTGGGAGTAAAGCAGCAGAGGATTCTGCTGTCAAGATTAATTATGGATTTTATCCCAAAATTGTCTAAAATAAAATCTGTAAATGGCATATAAAGCAAAATTTCTGGACTCAGTACTAAGAAATGAGTATCTGAAGTCCCATGCTTGGGTTCCCTCTGGGTTACGTTCTCTCTTTCATGGTCCTTTCTACAAAAAAAATAATAAAAATAATAATAATAAAAAAATTCTGCGGTTGCTTGAGTGTCCTAATTGGAGTAAATAATATTTTAATGGGCTTTTATGTTAGCATATTAATGACTTCACTTAGTCTTCTGATGAAGGAATTAGAATTAAAAAAAGATTAGAGTTTTGCCCAGCATAACAACATTACAAGAAAAACTGATTCTGGGGAATCTCCGCATTTTGCTTTGGTTTGGACTTCTTTGTGGTTGTTTGTTTTTTGGGTTTTTTTGGTTTTTTTTATTACTGCCCCCTTTTTTTTTTTAAGGTACTGTGTTCTCTCTCATTTGGATCTTTAACCTCAGTAGGACTTAAAAAAAACAGCTGCTATTCAAATATTCACACATACCTGTTTGCATGAGCATTCGCCACATTTTCACATTCTGGAAATACTGTTGAAAACAAATATTTGCTTGTACAACAGTTCTCAAAAGGCAAATGAAAGAACTTATGAACATTATCAAAGCAAATACGTGTGGCGCCTGGTACATGAACATTTATGACCACATTTTTGAAGGACAGAGCCAATGATAACAAGGTTTCGGTACAACGTACAGAAGTGCACTTCTGCAGAATCACAGACAGGCATGACTTCAGCAAGCCGCAGAACAACATTGTTCTTGTAGAGTTCCCTGGGTGATGTCCTAGCCCTACTAAATTCAGCAGCAACTCTTCTACTTTCTGGCAATGATTTTATATGTGCAGGTAATATTCCGTTCTTTGATTTCACCTTGTTCGCAGGATATGCATTCTCTTGTTTGCTTGGAGAAACAAACAGCAGAAATTAAAAGTGACATAAACTTCGCCCAACAACAGTCCAGTGCAAAGCCACTGTAGTAAACAGAATGACTTGCTCTGCTTCTGAGGGCTTTCATCCAGCTGCTGATGGTCCGCACTGTATCTGAAATAGGTTAGCAGCACGATTTATGGTGTAAGAACTAGGCCAGTTTTATTTCATCTCTTTTAATAAAGTTGAATGCTCCAGAGGAAAATGTCCAAAGTCACATATTAAGTTTCATCCAGAGTAAAGGTAAGAGCTGAGAGCCTGCCCTTGAGACCACATACCTAGCCAATACAGTTAGAAATATGCTTAATAGATCATGATATCGTCTACCCCTGTTTTGCAGTACTAACAAACCTACCACTACCGATACTCTCCTTGGACAGCAGAGGGAGCGTTTCATCCAGTAACTCATTTATTCTCATGAAGATTCTGGCAGTAGTTAATAAATAAATACGTTACCAAACTCAAACATCTCTAATCAGACAGGTAGCCTGTGGTCAGGTAACTTTAGAACAAAGTACAGTAGCTGGAAAATCACACAATGGAGGAAAACCAGAGGGTGTTAAAGGTGGAGATCAGAAACTACTCCTCTTTTTTTTTTTTTTCTTGAGAAAGAAATTTCAGAAGAGTGAGAAATCAAATTAGTGAAAGAAAATACTTTTTACCTGTTGGAAAAAGGAGCATGAGGTGTAAAGCAACTGACAAATATCTAAGGGGGGGGGGGGGGGG
>NW_010391325.1:0-4167 GCF_000710305.1 Buceros rhinoceros silvestris | reverse complement strand
GGGGGGGGGGCAGGGGTTGGGAGTAAGGAAAGTCTCCAAAGTTCAAATTCACTCTCTAAATTTTATTAAGGTCTGACTTCTCAGAGCTCCCTGTGAGGTTTTTTTCAAATACACCTGTGCTGAAAATCCAAGCTATTTTGTTACTGAATCGAGGCCTTCAGCTGCTGGGGAGTGAGTAGGAGAGATCTGGCAATAACGTCAAACTTAAAGTATATGGAGTGGGGAGAGCATCACTGATTTAGTCTCAACCTGTATTAGGTTAGGTAAAAAGGGCATTGACAGAATACAAATTCCAATAGCTGTGATAGCTATTAGATAGCTCTGACAGATGATAACGTCAAGTTGTAATTCTCTATTGTAGTTACTTAAGGAGATGTTTCTCACTTTTTCAGCAGTGTCATGCCCCTGCCTACAGCTGTATCTGTTTAGAAAAGTAATGACTAAGTTAGCGAATGTACCGTGTACATTGCTGCTGTGGCACTGGCAGTACTAGCTTCTCTGTGAGCCTTCCCGACTGGGGAGTTTATTGATCACCTGAGTGATGCACTTTTTGTTGAATACTCTATTTATTCCTTAGCCTTTACTCCAGCAGACTCTGATACTTCCAAAGAAATTTTACTGAATAAGGAACATTTGCCTCCAGGTGAAACTAATAACCTTGATTCAGCTACCCTATGGCCTGATTAAAATGGGGCTACACTCATATGTCGGGTTAAACCATGAGGTCCAAGAATGAACAACGGTCCCTCTAAAATCAGAGGGAATTTTCCTGTTGAAAGAGATGACCACAAACACAAAAATAGTTTTAACTCTTCATTAACTTAGGCTTCAGGTCTGAGTCAAAGTCAGGCAACTTTTTGAGCAGACTTTGCAATAAAACCTCCCTTCACGGGATAAATAATATTTCTTATTACATGGAAAGCCATGGGAGTAGAGGATTTGATAGGTGATAAAACACATTTTTAGGGTTTTAAGAACCCCACACTTGATCAGAAATAAGCCATGTCTAAGCTGAAGCCTGTTCTCTAAAATTGAATTGTCACAGTTTGGTTAGAAATTTCATTTAGGTCTCAGGGACTCTTATGCATGAATTTATTGTATGCAGGCTCCTTGATTAGCAAAGCTAAGGATCAGGTTGTAAATGGGCCTGATACATCACTCATACCTCCAAAATTCTCAATTTTTTATATTCTGTCCTGTTTGTGGTTTACCACAATTTTTTTCTGTTCTTTTTTCATGGTATTTTGTATTTATTTGAATTTTTTCTCCATGTCCCTATTTCTATTTGAATCAGTACTTCCTAACATTGAGAAGGTTGACCAGGAACACGTTCGAAATGGTGAGGTGAATGTATCCCTGTTAAGTATGGTAAGTAGATTCAGCAAGCTTCACAAGCAAGTTGCAATGCTTGAAGAATTGTGTGATTTCTGGAAGGGATACTTTTTTCCTATACTATGTATATAGCAGTTTTCTAGATTCACTAGCCTAAATACTCAAGATTTTTCATTAAGCCAGTTTTTTAAATAGAAATAACTATCTTCCTGATAGCTACTTGAACTACCAGAACAAGAGGAATACTAAAAATTGCCTAAAAAAAAATAAAGAAGAAGAAAAAATGTTTGGGTGTTTGTTATTTGAATTTTGCAGACACTTGTAGGACCCCTATGGCTAGCCTTTAATTCCATATTTGTCCACCTCTAATCAAAACGAAATGTGGAGAGGAGCTGTTTTATTTTGAGTAGGAGATATGCAGACCCTGAAATTTGTGGCAGGCACATGCTGGGCTATTTTTATTAAAGAAACTCCAGAATCCATGGCATGTTATGATAAATGCTTATCCTTGCACATTCTTAGAGCTGAAATTAAAAGAAACAGGACAATAAAGCCAGCAGTTAAGATACCTGCCTGGAAAGGAGACTACAACCTTCAGCAAGTGGTAGGAACAGGTCCAAGTCCTGTCCTAGCTTATACACCTGTATGAGTTAATGGAATTGCACTTCTATAAATGAGAGAAGAACTTAGCTTGTAAACTTCAAAAGACTCACGATAGCAAACAGGGGGGGAAAAAAGAAGAAATGAGAAAGCAAACAACAGCATGTGGAATGAATCTGAGACATCCCGTCCCAGTAAGAAAGCTCAGCAGTCCATTTTATTTATTCAGATCAAATGCAGACTGTGAGATATATAGGCTATGTGAGGATAGGGTGGGAAAGTGAAAATGTTCAAATAAAAGAATTACTTTGGCACTACTGCCGAGATTAATGTGGGTTATGATAAGAGTGCATCTGAGACTGGCACTGAAACTCTCCGTAACTAAGCAGGTTCACAGGGATGAACTTATTATGACAACCCTGACACTGAAGGAAAGAAAATACAAAATCAGGACTTGTATTTTCATATGAAGTAATTACATGTCTTACTGGAAGGGCTTAATTTAGATAGAACAGTAAGTTTTGAAACTGAGCAGGAATCTTTTTTTTAAAAAAAAAAAAATTAAAAAAGCAAAGTACAAAAATATCAAGAAAAAATTTGGCTTTTTTGTTTGAAACTTGAAAACTACTTCTTGGATACTAAGCACTTTAACACCTATATCGCTTCCACAGGACAGGGAAGTCCATGCTCATGCACATATTTACCTGTTTAAAACCTATGAAAACTCTGGCTCTCTAAGGCTTCTCAAAGCTAAACCAAATTTGTAAGTCAAATGCACAGAAAATCTTCTACTTCCTCAGTATGGTGCTGCTTTGTAATCACAGGATCACTCCCTCCTTTTCCAATTGTTGAAGTGCAACTTCCGCTTCTAAAAACCTCCTCATGGGATCTCCCATTTCTTTTCCATTACTTAAATTGTACAAATCGGTTACTGGTATGAAGAGTTCAGAGAGACAGGAGTCCAAGACCGAGGCCATCTGCAGGGTACAGTAATCTTAGGACCATCAGCAGTATGTTCCAAAGGAAGCCTTTCAGTGTTCGACTTGGGTTTTTCAGCTGGTTCCTGTAGTGCTGTTTTGAGTCAATGGAGGGAAACATGCCCTCCTAGAGAGCTACTCATCGCATCTGTAGCAATATCCTCACAGGTCAGATGATTCACCTTTTGAGGTTCATCTTTCCCCTCTGTCGGTTACAGAGGCAGTCCAGGGTGACTAGCTCAGACATAGACACCTCAGACATTTTAAGTGGGGGGAATGAACAGTTTTGAACTCAGGTACTAAAAACTACCTTCTGAAATGTGCTTAAAACTTACTATTTTGCTCTTCTTTTTCAAGAAACGTACACAGAAGAGCAGCTGATCTGAGTTATTCAGTAGTATATGCACAGGTTTGGCTGTATTTGCCCACTTCTCATTAACTTCTGTGCACGAAACTAACCTAGATGAAGTGAATAATAACCACAGACCGAAAGGGAGGTGAAATTATGTCATGAAGTTCAAAGCAATTACTGAAGAGACAAGACAAGATTTTCCAAAGAGACTATATAGATAATCCTTCTTATGACTCACAAGAAAGTTGCTTAATCTGAGGACATACATAGCAGTTGTAGAACCTATTGATAATACAATCATCCTGTAAATATTTAAAAAGTTTTTTCAGCTAACTGAACTTTAAAACCATTTAGAGCCTC
This sequence comes from Buceros rhinoceros silvestris, assembly GCF_000710305.1. Taxonomy (NCBI): domain Eukaryota; kingdom Metazoa; phylum Chordata; class Aves; order Bucerotiformes; family Bucerotidae; genus Buceros; species Buceros rhinoceros. The sequence continues at coordinate 546 of NW_010391325.1, read as the reverse complement.
TCCGCCAAACTGGGGAGTTAGAATAAAGTTCTGTTTGCTTGAAAGTAAAAAATAATAATAAATAAATGAACCTTAACTCTACCAGCAGAATACCACCTCGCTCATCCATTGAAATTTGCTCTTCATGTTGGAAACTGGAACTAAGACTGTCTTTCTGTAAACTGTGATTCGTAAGTGAAAAAGCATGACAGGACCTGGCTTTACTTTCATAAGTTTGTAAAGGAGGGGTGGATTTAAAAATTCAGTTTAAAAAATTGCAAAAAAGCTGCATACAGAATTAATCATAGAATCATAGAGTCACAGAATCATCTGGTTGGAAGACACCTTCAAGATCATCGAGTCCAACTGTTCCCCCTGCACTGTCAGGGTCCCTAAACCATGTCCCTCAGCACCAAATCCACACAGTTTTTAAACACCTCTGGGGATGGGGACTTCACCACCTCCCTGGGCAGCCTGTTCCAATGTTTCACAACCCTCTCTGTAAAGAAATTTTTCCTGATATCTAACCTAAATGACCCCTGGCATAACTTGAGGCCATTCCCTCTC
>NW_010391324.1:536-798 GCF_000710305.1 Buceros rhinoceros silvestris | reverse complement strand
CTCCAGCACCTCAATGTCCTTCTTGGACTGAAGGAGCAAAATTGGACACGGCGCTCAAGGTGTGACCTCACCAGTGCCCCCAGGACAGGGGGACAATCACTGCCCTGCTCCTGCTGGCCACACCAGTGCTGATACAAGCCAGGAGGCCATTGGCCTTCTTGGCCACCTGGTCCCACTGCTGGCTCATGTCCAATTGGCTGTCGACCAGCACCGCCAGGTCCTTCTCTGCTGGGGAGGTTCCAGCCACTCCTCCCCCCGCCCG
>NW_010391324.1:0-269 GCF_000710305.1 Buceros rhinoceros silvestris | reverse complement strand
CAGCACTGAGCCCTGGGGACACCACTGGTGACCGGCCGCCAGCTGGGTTGGACTCCAGTCCCCAGCACTCTCTGGGCCCGGCCATCCAGCCAGTTTTGGATCCAGCAGAGAGCACACTCATCCAAGCCATGAGCAGCCAGTTCCTGCAGGAGAATGTGATGGGAAACAGTGTCAAAGGCTTTGCTAAAATTAAGGTAAACAACATCCACAGTTCTTCTCTCGTCCAATAGATGGGTCATTTTATCATGGAAGGAGATCAGGCTGGTCAA
>NW_010391323.1:54051-62006 GCF_000710305.1 Buceros rhinoceros silvestris | reverse complement strand
GCCCGTCAGCAGCGGGGCCCCGGCCTAAGGTAACGCGGGCCGGCCTGCGTGACGGAGGGTTGAGGGAGCGGAGGGTAAGCTCTGAGGGGAGACATAAAATGTGAGGGCGCACAGGTACCCTGGCTACAGGGCCCGAGGTGCCCGTCTAGGACAGATATCCCAGGAGAGGACAGGATTTCATTATGAGGAGTTTTTCTCGTCTTGATCTATCTAGTGGTCAGTTACAGGTGGGGCTGCAGTGTTTCCTTTAACTTTTTCCTTCAGCATGGGCTAAGGTATTATGAAACAGCCTGTTCTGCATAGAATTCAGTGAAATGGGGCAATAATATTGACGAGGTTAACATTGCACTAGGTTAATGCAAATGCTAAAAGAAGCCCACGAGTTACCAGGATCTACGAACTCAGAAAGTCAGATGTCCTTTTTTTTAACTTAAAGTGTTACTGTTAAAAATCACTGCATGTTGCTTATAGCTTCGTAAAAATAAAGGAAAATATTGCCAGGTTAATATGTTATACAAAGCAGAAATGAGTTTTATTTCTGAAATACCATTGCTGTGCTCGTTTGGGAATACCAAACAACTTAGTAAAACCAAGAGCAGGCTGAAGAAAACTAACAAGGTGACTACACCAGAACTGCCAGTAAAATTTGCTCAATTGCAAATGAAATTTACTGTTAAAAAATTGCATGAAGATGCATAAGGGAAGGGATAGCTTTAATGCCTTAGAAAATAGTTGGTGTGCTCTAAAACAGGGATGTCTACTGTGGAAACACATCAGGCAGAAATTTCCGCTGAGCTACTGCCTGCAACGCTAGAAAAGTACATTGAAGACAGAAGGAACAAACTGTATTAAAACAGATAGATAAAAAATAAACTAGGACTATTACTAATACAGCATGATACCCCTTCTGTGAAGCATGGTGATGTCATCACCCTGAATGCATTTTCAGATTGGGCTGGTTTGGAGTACACCCACACCATCCAGTTTCAGGTAACTGATGCCACCCCGCTGTACCCATGTGGGCTACCCCCAGCGTTGCTGGAGCCCTTGGTGGCACAAGGGTGATCCCCAGGTGTGGGAGCACGACTGTCTGTCTGTCCATCCTGGCGCTGACACAGTGGTAGGACTGCAGGTCTCTCCATGGGCTCTTCAGCTCAGGTGCAGCAGCGCAGGCGATGCCTAAGCTGCATCAAGTCTGCCAGGACAGATTTGACCTTCAGAAATGTTTTGACCAGAATTGAACCAGGAGAGTTTATTGATTCAACACTTTGTGCCTTGAGGCTTTTAGCGGGTGCCTGGAAACATGAAGATTTGCCATTGTGGGAAGCCAGGAGTGTGGGGTCCCTCCCACCCTGTGCAGGCAGTGGAGAGGAGGGAGCCCTCTACTAGGCTCTGCTAGAGTGTTTAATTAGACTCCCAGTAGCTTTTCTTCCATGGCTGCGAAGGAGGCTTGGGAGTCTGGCCAGCCAATCCAGCCAGCTAAATCAGATTTCTAAAAATGGATGAAAATACTTAGAGAAAGGACTCGTGTGTAACAGGAAACTGAAAGATGACCTTGTTTATTGAAGTGGGGGAAAAAAAGCAACACAAATGGATAGGTGTAAAATGAGGAATGCTACAGATGCTGTGATCTCGCTTTCTGTGCACCATTAAAAGGCAGGCAAATGATAGACAAAGAGAGCACGTGTAAATCTTTTAAAATGAACATCTGTTCCTATGGTGCTTATAAGCATGTGACATCTAGTGTCATTAGATTATTTTGAGGTGAAGAGGATGAGAACATTTATGTGAATAATGAGAAGAATAGCACTTGTGCTTATTTCTACAAGGTTCTTACTGTTTTGCTTAATGGATTTTAAAAAAAATATAACTTGCTCTTCCATAATTGCATTTAATGAACTTCATGCAGGGCGTAAGTCACCTTCTGAAGGATGAGGGCTAGAAAGAAGATTGCTGTATGAAGAATTTGTTCTGTAATTGTCCACAGACTGTTGGATTTTCTTCTGTGGTATCTTGCCCTGAGCACTATCAGAGATAAAAGACCGGGTAGTATCCAGATCTGTATGGTAGCTCTTATTTCATCCGTTAAATATGATTCTTCAGCATTTTGTAATGATTCTTCAACAATTCTTTTCCTTTTTTACAGGGCATTAGCTGTGGCTAATGCGGGTATTTATGACGCTGACTGCTCTGCTCAGCCACAGGCCTCACTGCAGCTGATTTTGTGTCTGTCTCTGGCTGGACTGCTGTTCATAATCTTCTAATGGGCTTAAAGACTAATTTAGAATGTCACATCATGTAAAGGTATTTATTGCTGCGTCACACCTACAGTGTATATAACTAAGTTTTGTGAAGGTCTGTCATGGTTCCTCATAGTTTCTAGGGGCAGCACAAAGTCTTGGTTCTAAGTTATAAAATGCTTTCTGGCTTTGGGGTCTGGTTAGTTTTGCAGTCATTTCTGTCTAGAACTTTCATCCAGAAGCTGAAATCTGTCTGGGTGCTTGAGCTAATAGTTTTTGGATTCCTGTGTCTCGTGGCTCGTTGGAGGCCTCATTAGCAGAAATTACTTGTAACCTGCTCTAAAGAACACTTAAGGATCTTTACAATAAGCTGAAGCTTTATCTGAGTTGTTTCAATGAGGATTTTTTGGTTGGTTAGGACCGCAGAGAGAAAATGCCCTTCTGGTTTTTGATGTTGTGTCATTTCGTGTTGGACTCAAACCATGCGCTTTTATCATTCTTACATACCCAGAAATGACCCGAGTCATGTTTGTAGCTAATCAAGAAAAAACAATCAGTCAAGTGTGCTCAGCTTCTTAAAGGATGGAAGATGAAAGCAGCAGAATCTTTAGGAATACACAAATACCACGCACCTTAGCACAGCACTTGGGGAAAACACTGTTTCATGAATGACTGAGAGGCATTATGGCTGAATTAATTTGCCTCAACCAAAACAAAGAAGATTTCAGTAAAGACAAACTAGTGCTGAGCCATATAGTGTTCACGGCAATTGCAGCAATGTGATGCCTTTGAAAGAAAAAGCGATCACTGACGTTTTAATTTTTCTAGATGGATTTTATCCTAGGTAGGCAATAAAGTAGTTCAGAAATGAGAAATCAGGACAAATGGAGTCAGACTGTGATAGTAGTAAAGGTATATGGTAAGGTGCTTGAAAGGGTGTGCATGTGCTTACATTTCTCTGGTTGCGTGTGTGTTTGCTGATTTTCTGGAATACCCAGGGTTTTGAGAAAAACACTTGCAAACATAAAAACTAGAAAACAATGTTGCTAATTTTCTGTATTTAATATACAATACTTACTGCATTTGTATTCATTTTACATTTTTAGATAAAAGAAAAATATAGCTAGAAGAGTGAAGTAAACCTCAGGAAAGCAGTTTTAAATACAAAACTAATTTTTTTCTTTTTTACTCTCCAATAATTTGGGAACAACTAAAAAGAACTTGACACAGTGAAAATTTTATTATACTGATTTTCATACTGAACACTCAGCACCCAACAATAAATATATCTTTACTTTTCTTGCACTGCCAGCAGCAAAACGTTCAGTTCCAAAGGACTGTAATTCTGATATAATACAACATTGATAACCTTCTGTGTGCCTTAATTTAATTTCGCTGTATTGACACGTGATTATTTTTGCAGTCAACCATCTTTACAAAGTTGTAAAAGCTAAGGAGTATGTTATATGGTAAGGTGCATGCTCCGATGAATGTCAGTGCAGTCAACGTAAAGAAGCCCCGGCTGAGGGTGTTCTTAACGCAGAAAGCCCTATGGGGTGGCCTGTGGGATGCAGAGCAGGCATGCGGTTAGATCGAAGGGCCTCGAAAACTTGCAAAGGGAGCTCTGCGTTTCCAGAGGGCCTGCGTTATTCCCCAGCCATTCTGTACAGCAGAAACGTACTTTTACCCAATGCATCTGTGGTAATCAGCAGCTGCACAAGAGGAGGAGAGAGGCTGCAAGGCTTCACGTACAGCAATGGGGCAATGTTTTGATTTACCACAGTTTGCATGTTGTAGCCCCTTGATGTCATACTGATGACTAAAAGGTAGACCAGTATATTTGAGTAACAATTCAAGAAATGACTGTTCTATTCTTCTGTATCTCTGTAGATGATACCATGTTTCACATGTAGCTGATTTTAATGCTGAATGCAAAGAATGTAAAGATCACTGAATAGCAACTATTAAGCACACAGAACAAAAAAAAAATGCACCTTTAGAAGAAACAGTAACACACGCACCTTTTCATGTTTGTACCCTGATTAAAAGAACATCTTGAATTTCAAGTATATGAAGTGATACAGTGAAATCATGTCCTGTGAACAGGTATCGATGGTAGTCTCGGTAGTACAGTTGGCACCACAATAACTTTCCTGGTAAGATATAGGTAATATATTGCAATATGTATGTAAAGTGACTTGAAATGCTAAAACTCGACGCGCCAGCTGCTCTGCTGGTGTAGGCTGATAGAATGCTGTAGAAGTCAATAGGACTATGCTGATTTTCACCAGAGGAGTATATACCTTATGGTGAATGAAAAAAAGTATTCAGAACTGCTTTGCATGTTTTCCTTGAATTATCAAATCCTAGACACCTCCAGAGCAAGTTATATTCTGTTACAAAGGGGGGGGGTGGGGTGGAGAAACAGCATTAGAGGCTGTTTCTGGATGTTTTTTGTGTTATTTTTTGTAAAATCATACTGAAAAGTAAAGTACCGAGACAGATTTTGATTTGCTAATGGATGTTGGTCTGCTGTAATAGCAATTAATGAAGTTACTCTGGATGTGTCTCAGAAGCTGTCCTCACTGTTCATAGGATTCTGTAAACCTGAAAACACGAGTTTTAATAATACCTTATGAGAGCATAACTTTTCTTGCAGATTCTGGAACCAGTATCCCATGAGAGTTACAAACAGACTTAAGTTTGTACCTGTCTTCTGTTAGCTGCAGTGGGATTTGTAGTGTGTAGGCACACATAGAGTGTCTGGAGCAGTAAGAACTGAATCCTCTTTTTGATACATTTCTGTACCAGCATCATGCTTTTCTCCACATTCCCAATGCCACTAAGTGCACTTCCAAACTTTTGTATAAAAAAGTGATGAAGTTTTGAGAGAAATAATGTTACTACAGTTAAGATTTTTATCACGCATTACCATTTACAGAGTATTCTTGTTGATTTACTAAGCTTAAGTATCTTTATATATAGACCTGAGCTGCCTGACACGGAAATTTGTAGACTTACAAGGTCTTGCTTTAATTTAACAAACTGCTGGTTTAATTTAACTCTAGTCAGTGGAGTTACAACGGGACTAAATTATGCTAACTGATTTGAAATACTTTGAAACCCCAACTGTATTTCATGCAATTGTCCACACACAGAAAAACCCCATGAACCCACCTAAATTTGCTGCCTTTATGCTTTTGTTTAATGAACAATCTTACTTAAAGCCCAGATGGGCAACTATATCACTGCAGAAAAACCTTCTTCAGTTACAAGGTGCCATAAAAACTTGGCCCCCTGCTTAAGCATCTGGAAACAACAGATATGTGCTGGATCTGCTTCAAACAAAACAAAGCCAAAGGCAGCCCCTGTGAAATGTTTTCTAATTTTAATTTTTCAGTCAACATTCCCCCACTATGTGTAAAATTAGTTCTACAATAGCATTTCAAAGTAATCTGCTTATTCCTTTACATATTAATACAAACAAAAATACCCTAAAGCATAAAAATACTACATCTGAACACACATACTAGTTGCAAAACTCAATGTACAGTATGAAGCTTATTTATATTTTTTTAACTGATTGAGCTTTCTGCGTCTCTATGAAACTAGCTTCACTTCAACAACCAAAGTGTACGTTAACTGCAAATAAACAATAAAGCAGCAAGACTCAACACATTTTTTTGGCAACTACCCTTTCACAGGACTAGTGTGTTTTCATCAGAAATAGTATACTGAATTATAATAGCAGGAATTTATGTTAATGTCAAATAGTTTGCAGCTAAATGCGTCCATATTGTCAATAAACACTGACTCCATTTACTGGTGTCTTGGTGCCATTATTAACCATGTGTCCTCACAACTCAGTCAATTACTAAAGGAAAGCCTTTTTCTGCAAATAGTTCTTGAGAGCAACTATAGTCACGTGAGTAACCCCTCTCAGCTCTGTGGGATGGCTCAGGTGAGGTACAGTACTCCTGTGTTTGCATCCTCGGGCCTTCAGACTGAAGAGTATCAAGCTAGTGAGGAAATGCAAACACACACTGCTACACGAGAAGGAGAAGAGAGACATACAGACAGAAGCACCCTGTGATGCTTTCGAGAGTTATAACATAAACATCATTTCCAAAGTATACAGTTCAACATGTAAGACATCATTTTGAGGGTATAATTTCTCTTTAACTAGAGCATTCAAAGGTATTACACTTTTAAAGCTGTTCAAAGTAATGCAGCTAAATATTACATTGAAAATAAAATTCATACGAGATTCAATGGCAGATATAACCACTTAAATGAACTGGAATGAAATGGACCATAAATACATCAATTTGAATGCCTGAAAAGAATTGACAAAGTAATTAAAGACTGAAAGAATAGACGGGTGCCTACGGGCTTAGTTTCAGTGCCGAAGTCATACAGCTTTCTGTAGAAAACAGATTCTATCACAAAAATAAATGGCATCTTTATATTTGCTCTATCTGAAGTATTTTAAAAGTGTTTCTCACTTCGACAAAAATGACTGCCTTGCCTGTGAAAGGTGCCTGGCTAAGAGTCCTCAAGACTCTCAGGCCCTGTTTCAGTTGAACCAGCTCTCATGCCTTACCGAAAAGCACCGCTGAAATGTAAACTTTTGCCCATATTGCTGGGACTCTAAGTGGGTTGGAGGGGAGTTCAGTCTTCAGGAAAAAAGATTCTGAACACTGTGGAGAATGACAGCAAGGTTATTTAACAGTGCTGAATGCAAGGAAGGTGCCAAAACTTCCTTAGCAAAAAGCAAAAGAGTGACCTTGATTGCCTACTTGCACCCAAGTTGTCTTGAGAGTTGGGGACCTTCATCTAAGGAAGAACTGTTCATGCTGGGAGGAAACCTCTCCCGGGAATACTGATCTTGGGGAAGGGGAAGGGAAGGGGGGTAAGCAGTAGGAGGCTGGCATTGCTAGTCGTGTTTGTATCCGTTAAAAACTTCTGTATAACAGAAGCATTATTGGCTGTTCTTGTAAACATGTACGTCACAGACAGCTGTCCAGGGATCTTTAACACTTTAAATAATCTTCTGAATCAAAAACGGTTTTGGCTGATCAAACACATTATGTTCAATCTAATGTATTGTAGCTCATCTCTTTGCTTGAACCAAAGACTGTAAAAGAAGCGCACACTTTGCCATATTGTACTGTAGTATTTCCCGGTTCCTAAGGAGAAGCAAGGAAAATCTATAGCGCAAATCATTGGCTGCCTGCAGGCTGGGGAGCTGCAGAGTGACAAGGTAGTAATTTAGCACACAGATCCTTCAGTGGCTGTGGAAATATCAGCAGGGTCAGATACAACTGACAGGTAATTGTCACTGCAGTGAGAGGAAGCAGGGTGTTAAAGACTGCTGAGGAGTAGACTCCCCGGGGCTTCTTTCACAGTGTCACGGTAGGATGACCTGGGATAAGGAAAGGAAGCTTGAGTGATCCAGGTGATCTATCGCTGTACGTATTTAACAAATGCCAGAAAACCACTGTGTAGAAGCAGAGGTTTCCCATCCCTGGAACTGTGAAATTTATCTCTGTGCCAAGCCTAGTTGCTCACGCTTAATGGAAGCACCAAAATTAGCAATCTGTGCCAACACTTACCAAGCCAACCACACACATAGACTAAACACCACAAAATGCTACATCGCTCTTATATTCTGGTTTTTGGAGGTGGCATGACAATAGGTAAGGGTAGCTCTCA
>NW_010391323.1:34303-53868 GCF_000710305.1 Buceros rhinoceros silvestris | reverse complement strand
ATTCCTGCTCTACAACCTATGAAAAGACTTTTTTTTCCATGGCAGATGGCTCTGCAGTATTACCCTGGATATCAGAAAGACTTGCTAGGCTCTCAGACTTGCTCCTGTAAGGCGGTGAGCCACCTGGACTGCCCCAGCAAAACTTGCATGTGGATACTCTTAGCAAAATGCAAGTGCTCAAAACCATGCCATTTTGGATTCCCAAAGTATTTTCAATTTGCATCAGGAGTCAGCTCGCAATGGACAACAATGTTGTACACTAAGAGACACTGTAAGTTACTCTTCTGCATTAGAGCTGGACATTCTCCATGTCTGCAGCTGAATTACAGGCAGTGTCTGTGTGGCCAGCTTAATCTGCTCTGAAGCCATCTCATAAGACTTTTTTTTTTTTTTTTTAATCTACACAGAAAACCCTCTAGCTTCCTCAAAAGCTGATCTAAAAAATAGAGCTGCTGCTATGTGGAAAACCTGCATTGGAACTTATGACTAGAGTTGGCATAACAGATATCTGGAACTAAAATCCTGTGCAAGAGTCTTGCTTTATCATCTTATGCTTATGAAAGTGAATGACAGGAGAAAACAAAACACGTGGAAAAAAGTCTTTCCCCTACACCTATACGTAACTTTTCCACATATTCAAATTCACTTGCCAAAATCGTCCTGAAGTCTCCTTATCTGTCCCCATTTTTCCTATCTTTGCAGCACTTCACAATTTTCCTCCCTCATCTCGCTACTCAAAATTGATCCTAACATTCAAGAACTGGTTTTTTGAGAAAAAAAAGTGCTGAGGATTTGCATAACATGACGTGCATATGAAACATGGACTAAGAGGAAAGGCTGCATATTGTAGAACATTAATTACAAACTTTTTAGGAGTAATTGTATGAAGGAAGCTGGCAGTCTGTGAAAATGAATTTTCCATGCAGTGGCAGAGACAGTGCTCTTTGGCTGGGTTTAACACAAGCATGTCAATGGGAGCAAGTATCCGTGTAAACACTAAAAAAAGTGGTTTTTTCTGGCACGTGGATGGGTTTAAGGAGCAGAAAGCTAAATAGTGTGGATGTAAATTTAGCTCACTCAAAAATGGACAGCGAGCTTGAGAGCTTTACAGCATATCAATGTAGATGTTGCCAAAGTAAATCAAGTTAAACGTTACTTATTTTCCCTTCTCCTTTCAGTCAGATAGCATAGGTTGCTTTAGTACAAAGGAACATTAAAATGGTAGCTAGAATAAGTTCATAACTAGATGCTTTTCTTCCATAAAACCCTACCAACTTTGCAAGGTCAGTGGCAAAGAATCAATTTCAAGGCATATTTAATACACATTGTCTATATTTACATTTTTCATGTTATAAATACACTTCTTTTCACTTACGACAACAATATTTTTCCAATAGTTCTTTAAAATCTCCTTTGCTAAGTGTCAGTATGATTTTTTAGAAAAAGAAGGAGATTCCTTTTGTCTGATCTATTTTTGGAAATAACAAAACTGCTTTACCACAATGACCCAGTATCAAAATACCCATAGCAGAATCTCTTACTTTCTCTAGCCATGAAAAAGTCTCATTGACATTGGGCTGGATGAAGCCCACCAATATATACTAAACACTGATAAAACATTTAAACTGAAGGAAAAAATGCAATATGGTTAGGTAGTTTTGGTTTATCTTAGCTGTTTTGCACAGTCTTTCAGTGAAGGCTGGAAATTTGAATATTGCAGGAGACCTCAAAGGACTTTATTTAAGTCAAAGTAACTTCCCAGTAACTTCACTCACAGCAACCTCGGGCTTTTCTGCTCAGAAAGCAAAGGGCTCATCTAAGCATGGTGCTGGCTAATTTCAGTTTCCACTAAACATATGCAGAACTGATGGTATCTACTTGGCCTTGTGCACGAGTTCCTATTTGATTCAGTTCTGTTTGGGTGCCTATCACTGTCTGAATTAAAAACATAAACAATTTTCAGGAATATTTTTAAATGGAAAAATATATGTTTCAAAATTCTGAGTGTTTCAGCTAAAAGAATGATTTTTAGCTGGTTTCTGCAAGAACCTAATGAGCCATTTTTTATACTGTCTGTGCACGGTGCTCCTAAGTGTTTTCTATGGCTCTCATATTGTGTATATATTGCATATGAGTATGCAATACTTGCTAAGCTTCAAACTAAAAGGAAGAAATAACACTTGGCAAAAGTATATTTGTCAGTTCATATGTCCACATCTTTCTTCTTTTAATGGCCTAGTTCATTCAAATTGATGAGAAAGCTTCTTCTTGTTTTACATAAATTACTGGGGTTTGATGGTTACAGAGTCTGGTCCAGAAACTAGAATTCTACTATAGCCATTATCTAACAATTTGCAGAACAAAGAGCTATAGTAAAATAAATAGCTCACAAAGAAAACTTGTATTTGAGTTGTACAGCCCGTTAGACTATTAAAATGGGAGCAATGTTTTTGCATGCCTGAACTGTACCTCCACAGAAAAACTGGATGTGAAAATGAAACCTGGGAAGTTAAACACATAAAATCCCATTTACTTTTCTAGAGATTGTTTCTGAGTTTTTTCTTCATGAAAATAATCTATACACTCCAATTCTTAGTAATCAAAAGGAATTAAAAGCAATAGCTTATTAACAGTCAGTTATTGAAGATTTCAGTATATAACATGTTGTTATTCTCTGTGAAAGTCAAAATATATTTCTTAAATTTTCCTGCACAACTGCAGTTTGGAATTTTTTTGTCTAATGTACTAATTTCAATAAAATAATTTACACATTAAGAGAAGTGTGAAATCCTGTTAACATCAAAAAAGATCTTGATATTTAGAAGCAGTTTTGTAGCAATAAAATAAATATGTTAGGTTCCTAAGCTTGTGATCAATTCAAGCTTCGAGCATAACACAACAAAATCACTTTAATAGCCTAGTATCTTCTAATTCACATTGTATATAAAAATATATCTATTTCTGAAACTACTGTATACGAAAAATACTAACGAAGTGGTTTTATAAAACTGAGTTCTTAGAACAAACTCCCTCATTATTCAACTATGTCTTATACGTGGAATATAATTAATTTATATGGCCTTCTATACCAAACTCTGTGGTTTATGATTCATATACATATTTGACAACTGATGGGTTTTCAGTTGTGAGTCAGATAAGTGCTCCAGGTTTGTTGGCTAACAGACCAAAACAGCATGTTTTCTCTTCATTTTCCATATTCAAGTTGGCCTGAAAGCTAACAGCAGAGAGAATTATATGTATAATAAAACACGCTTCTCCAAGGCAGTGAGTGAACCTGTGAAAAATAGCATAGCACAGTATTTTCTTCTTAGTCACCAAAACAACCATCGAATGTAAAAAACACCTACGATTACTATGCTGGACAACTCCCCCCGCCCGCCCCCACCCCCAGATGCTAAAACTTACATGTTCCTTTCATGTAAAAGCTCTATACACATAGCACCAAAATTCAGTATTTTGCAAACATGATGTCCTCAATTTTTGTTATGTTTTAGAGCAGAAACAACAGACAAAGGCACTCTAACATTTACTATTGTGGACTAATAGGCTGAAAAAACCTGGAGTGTGGGCACAGCCTACACAGAAATATGTAGGAGACCCTGTTTTTAGAATTTTACATGGCACACAGAAGGCAATACAGGTGTTTGCAAAACTAAGGGTAAGCAAGGAGGTGCACAAAGAGATTCTTTCTTAACCATAAGTTCTGGGTTGCTGGTGTAAAAGAAGCAACACTAAGGACATAAAGGACACTGACACTGTGTAACTGAAGAAAATTGGGAAGCATCTTGTTGGAAATAGCACCTGTGATCATTATTGAAACCAGTTTACATGAGAAAGATGAAGGAGAAGAACTGGATAGCTAGAGTGAGCATGGAGACAGGGTGAAGAGAGAATAGGGCTGCTCCAAGTGTATTGCTGTGCTGGCTTTGGCAATTTCTTTTCCTTGGCTATTTGGTCTGCTTTTCCTGCAGGAATCTGTAGCAGTGCTAATAAAAAGGTGGGTGGGAGACAGAAATTGCTCCTTCTATCACTTAGAACACCCTGTTCTTTGCTGAGAAGAGCACAGTGCTTGGTTGTATATGCTCTAGGAGCTAGACATCTATACTTATTTTTAATACATTTTCAGCTGCTCTTCAGTGGTTTTCAGCTGCTGTTGAACTGCTTCTGTAGAACACATACAGGCATTGCTATTGCTGAGAAGAATTGCACTCTGAAGTCTTATTTACAGGGTGTATGAAGAGTTTTCATCACAGGCTGGAACATGTGTGTCAAGGAGCACTTTTTCACATACACAGTTCCTATGCCCTACACGTGGCAGTAATAAGTAAAGGTACTCAATTACTAGAGTGATAGCAGTAAAATAAAAAGAGCAAGGGCATGAACTCTAGCATAGTCCTACAGTGGTCTGTACTGTCTAATGAGCATGATTCCTGGCATGATTTTAGCCAGTGCCAGCACTTTGCCCAGCCAGAGAACAGGCTCTCTCAGTTTACTAGTGTAAGTGAAGCCCCACAGTTTGGCAGGGAAGGCAAATAAGAGTAAGTCTATGGCATGTCAGATGGAATTTCTTCTTAAAGAGAGTTGGAAAAGAAGGTCATTTGAGAAGTCATTGGTCATTTGAATCTAGGCCCTTGCTACCACCCTGCCAAGACAGAACTTACGTTTCTTATTTTGTTGCTGCCATTTCCACTGAAAGGATGTTCCAGAATGTGACCATTAATGCAGCCCTTCTCAGGCTGTTCTCCTGAATACCCCCATTTGTATTAGACAACATACAGCACCATGCTACAGAAGCTCTGCTTCTGATTCCATAAACCAGCCCCTGCTTTTCTCTGCCGCTTACTGAGCTCTTCTTCTGATACTACTGATTGGGAAATATTGCTCCAGTAGTTAACTTCCTCATGACTTCCATATTTGCATTAGGTTTTGGGCCAACACTAACCTTTGCTTAAAGTGTTCTTTTCCCTACTTTTTGTTTTACCCTAATAATGTACCTACCTTCAGCAATCATATTCTTTTCTAGTCTTTGCTTTGCTAATCTTAATACAAGCTCTTCTAACATGGGTCAGATGCACATCTCTATCTGAGAGGTTTGAGTCTGATTTGAAAATACCCTCTCCTACTCTACATTTTCACCCTTTGTTAGTTGTTGGAGAGCTCTGGGAGAGTTCCCTGACAGCTGCTGGAAAGCCACACCAGCTGAATGTCCTGCTAAAGTATGTATGATAGCTTGGCAGTAGGTAAGATGTGGAATGTTTTTAAAAGTGCTAAACTGAGTTGAAAGCTTTTCTATTTGTTACTGATGCAAGATTCTCCTGAATTTTGGCTCTGTTTGTTCTTCTAATTAGTGTTTAAGAAGGTTAGCAAAAACTTCACTCTGGCCTATCCTTTTCTATGAATGTTAAACCCTATTCACCCTCAGGTCCAGTGAGCCATGGAGGAATAGGGCTGGGACACCACCAGGGCAGGTTCCTTGCAGTTTCCTTTGGATGTAAAAACAGAGAGAATGACAGAGGCAAGGCCAAGATTAGAGGTTTAGCTGCCGTGACTGCTCCCTGGCCTTCTGCTTGACTCTCGCAGAGCTTCCAAAATCCCTGTGTAATGCATCTGTAGTACCTCTGTGTGCAGATGCCTCATGTGTGCTCTTGGCAGGCCTAATTTGCAGCTTGCCTGTTCGTGCTGGTAGGTTTTGCATAGGCATCATTTGGGGCATGAAGAAAAGCACAGGCCACTGCATGCATGCATGCAAGTGGTCCTTTTAAAATCTGGCTTATTTAAAACAGACCTAATTTAACCACACATCACATACTTATGTGTCTAACAGTAACGAAAACTTCCTCCAAGAGACAGACAGATCCAGTCACTATCCTAGGAATGGACCACATCCCAGACAGTGCAGCTACCTGAAATGGAGTTAACAGTGAAGTTCGCCACAGGACCTAGAAACCTGCCAAGGAGACACCTACAAGTTCCTGTGTCCCAGCTGGGGAAATAAATATTCTTCCACTCATTGCTAAGGACCTGCTGCTGCCAAGCACGCTGTGAATGAGGATATAATGCTGTCTCACTAACTAGACAAGATGAAGTAGAGATGAGGAAGAGAGAAGCCTAAGGGACTATCAGAGGTGTAAGCAAAGCTAGCTGCCTCACTTATCAGTTATACTGCAACAGAGTATATTTATGGTTTTATGGTAAGGGCTAACTCGTTGGACCAGTATTTTCCCCCAAGTCATATCCAGGTAAATGTACTAAAGTTGGGCTAGGGAACAGCTTTTATGGATTTAAAATATCTTTTTTCTCCTAGTACGGTATTAAAAAAATAAAAGCTTCTTTTTAAAATACTGAAAATATATTTTAGTTAAGGTAAAAATACTAAATATAAAAATTTAATGTAATATTTAAAATAACTGTGCTATAAAGGCATGTGAATTGCTTAGTTATTCTGACATTCAATAATGGCACACTAACCCTAGTGGAGAAGCATGTGCCAGTATACCCACATGGTGGTTTAGGAGAGAATTTAATGCATTTCTGCATAGAAAATAAGTCTGCTTAATAAATGACATCTGAGGGACTTTGAGACAGTAATGTTCATGCACTTGTGATGCGTGGGGGGGGTGCTGTTGTAAGTAAGGCAGAGCAGTACACAGCATACAATTCAGCACAATTACTTATCTATGTTTATTACAGGTATCAGATTCTCTGCTTCGGAACTGGAAATATTTTTTCTATTTTTCCTTTTTGGCTGATAATCAGAACAGGTCAAAGGTGAAAATCTCTGCTGATTTGCATTGGCTCTGCTCATGTCTTTGAGCTGTGTATCTGAAAATTTTGAATGCGATAAAGAGACTGCACTTGCAGCTGTTTCCAGGGTAGGATGATGGGTTAGATGATGGGCTAGAAGGTGCCTGGATTTCAATACAATTCAACCATTTGGAAACTAGAGGAGTCTGTTAGTACAGGACTCTCGAAGCTTTAAAAACACTTTTTTTTTGCAACATGCACACAAACGTAGCTAGATAACTCATTTGTTTATGAAAAAAACCCTAAAAATTGAAACATTTATTATGATCACAATCATCACTGTTATTTTTATAGAGCAATGAAATTATAAATCCACCCAAGTTCTCAAGTGCGGAAGCAGCTGCATGTATACTATGAATGAACAGTAGCTGGATGTATTAATGCATATATCAGGTAACTGCAAGTTGCAGAGATCTGATATTTCAATGCCATTCTTTAAATATCACTGTAAGAGATCATATAATAATAATTTAAAATGTACCAAATCGTGCTTCAGCAGCTAGAGAGAAAGATTGCATCATGTTTTGGCAGTGACTCGATCATCCTACTCCACACCGGCAGCAATTAATATTAAAAGGATAAAAAAATGGCAGCAAAACCAGGCAGCAGCTTGTCTTCGTCTGGAGTTTTCCCAGGTAGATAAACAAAACAAAACAAAACCAAAACAAACATAAAGCTGCAATGGGAGCAGGTCAAAGCCCTGGCCCTTGTGTTGCTCTGATGAAAGTAAACTAGACTGATTTCCTTGGATAAGCATATCACAATCCCAAAATAAAAGATAAGTGCATAAAACCTCCAAATAATGATCGTCGCTATAACAGCTATGTGGTTTGTATGCGACAGTGGCCTTGTCAGCTACATGTCTTGTTCATTTATGGTTCATCTTCAGTCAGCATTATGATGCATTCACCTCACTGGAGTTTTGGCTGGATGACATGTGAGAGTCCAGATTCTCCTTGCATTTCTCCAGATCATGGAAATATGGGTGAGAAAGGGCAACATAAGCAGATATTCTCTTGGCTGGATTGAACGCTAAGCATTTCTGTAAGTATGAAAAGAAGTTGGTTTTAACTCAAATGTACAGTTAACAGTGCTAACATTACATATATACATTAGCCCATGCCACCTTCGACTTACTTATGATCAGTATGAGACACAAAAGGGTCTCAGTAGGTGCTGTGTGACCAGATGACCGTCTATATACACACAAGAAGAAGTGGGGTCATAGTATATGAACACAGCATCCCCAAAACTAATAGAAAATAACAAGTTATAGAAAATGCAAGTATTCATAGTTCAGGAAACCCCAGAATTCAGGTTTTCTTGAATTCACATGCACAGGAAATCTGTCAGAGACTGCAGGGAGCAACAATTCATGAACAACTTTTGAATCCACTCAGTGTTCAATGCACTGGTTTTTTGTGGTTATGCAAACATCAACGGCATCATAAGGTATATGCTCATTCCTAGGCTCAGAATTTCTATCGATGTTGGATCTTTGACTCGATAGCCTTTGTATGCTAATGTATGCTTCAGTTTCTCCCTCTTCCTAGTCGTACTTTGCTTGCCTTCTTTCCAGATCCTTATTCCACCCAGCAATGAAATGTCTCCCATAGACTTGGATTTTATACCTTGTTCTTCCCTTTTCCTTCACTCACCTCCAAATAATCTTTCTACTATCCTTGTCTAACCACTTCCAACTCCTACTTTTTTTCCTTGCATCAGAATTTCTATCATTTAATTTCTGAAATTTAATTCAGTGCCTTCCAGTCCTACTGTCCCCTTTCATCTATGGCTCCCAGTTCTCATCTCTTTGCCTAACAGGTTCAATCCTGCCACTTGTAAGAGGCAACAATTGGTGAATTCCAAGTTCTAAGTTTTCAGCATTCCACAGAATTTTTTGCTTTATACTGCGTTCACTATACCATGAAAAATGGTATATCAGTTTTTGTACTCACATCAGTCTTACACTATAAGAATAGCTGAATCAGTGGCACAGCAGTGCTCACTGAGGATCTAAGTGTAAGGTCTAAAAACAGGTCATGGGTACTTCCCTGACGCAGTTTCCTAGTGTCTTGAGTATTCTCAGCTCTGACACCCCTTGAGCCAAAAGTGGCATCTTTGTGCTGATGTTTCACAGATTTACAAGCATTTCTCTACTCTCTTTTGAGCTTTTCATTAATAACTCCATTAAACAGAAATATAAATGTTTCTTGGCATGTTGCATGCACAGTGGGAACTGTCAGTCATGTGGCTTGGAGGACAACAAACAGAAACTCACAAGAAGTAAGTCTTTGCCCAGTTCATCAATATCTGGTACAAATTTTTCAATAGGTTGTGCAGGTCTGGAAGTGAAAGCATTTCTTGGAAGAGCAACATCATTAGGCCAGTCCTCTTCTTCTGGGAGTCCAATTACACTGTGAAAGCAAAAACATGACCTTAGGTCTGAACATTTATGCTGGACTTGAGTGTTGTTTATGCAGGACTTGAGTGTCTTTATGTTTTCCCTTTCAATTGCATTTTAGCTTTTCTTTACCCTTTAATAGAATATTTTAATTTCCTTTTGTGATTTATTTTCTTATTTAAATTCTAGAGGATATTTATACTTATTAAATAGTCACGCTAATGTTTAAAACCCAAATAGATGAAATAGTAGGTAAACCTCCAATGACTGATGATGTCTCATATGTTTCATGTTTTAGTCTGATGCTAGTATTTGTGGGGTTGAAATGGCAGTTTTTGATGGAAATTCTGGAAAAGACCATACATTACTTGTCAGATTTCAGGGAAAGTACATATTTAAAATCTGTAAAATTGAGATGTTTAATGGAAATGCTGACAGGGCAAGACAAGAAGGCACTTGGGAAAAAGTTACTGAGTACTTGGGTCTGCACTAAGCCCAATGCCACTAGAGAGCAGCATTGACCTTTCTGCTTATTGATGTTGGCAAGCCTGAGTGAGGCCATAGACCACTTCGATGTAAATTATAGGTTACCTCAGTGAATTTAGTGGATTACTCCACATCTACCTGCGTGGATTTTAGATTGTAGTTTGGCTCATCTAAAATACCTCTAAAAATTAATGTCCTCAAAACAACAGCATGGCTAGAAGGACAAAACAATTAAAATCTCAGGACAATTTGATTTTACTACATCTGAGGATATCACAGCTCTCAGAAAATGATAAATCTGTATGAAAAATTCAATTTTACTTTTATCACCACAAAAACGGTGGGGTTACAGGGCAACTCCTTTGGCCATGGTGGTTAAAGCCATGTAATTATCTGCTTGAGGATCTGGTCCCTTATTAAATTTAATACAAATAGCACCATAGGAAGGTGGGGGAGTTAAACATTTTAAGTAACAATGAAGTTTAACCTGCCATTCAGATGTGTTTGGTTAGTCCCACTTTTTTAAATGTTTGCATGAGAGAGCATGAACAGGGCAGAATAAGCACAGGCACAGGCAAAGCTAACAAAAAGAAACAAGGAGGCAGCCTGTCAGACAGGTAAGGTGAACAAGACCAAGAGCGGAAAGGAGAGACATTTTTAGTTAACGCACTCACATAGTACTCAAAATTCTTAATAATGAATGCCTGAATAGATGCCCTCACTCTGGTCTGGTAGCACGACCATTTCAGTGACTAAGTTTGGAAGTATCTTGGATGAGTTTCACCTCCTGCCAAAGGAGGCCTGGTCTTGAGAAACGCTGAGTGCTTTCCACTTTTCCCATTGATCACAATGGGAGACAAGTCTGCTCAGACCATTGCAGCGTTTAGCCTGAGATCTATGAGGCTATCCCACATGCTGATGGTATCCTGGAAAAGTAGGAAGTTGTCTTGGGCCACTTCCGAGAGATTTACCCTCAAATGTGGTGGAATTTTACCTGATGCAAATCAGAACACACATGTAAAGCAAAGGTAGACCACAGCCCCATTATCTGAAAGAACGCGTCAGTCCAGATTTCACAAAAATCCGAAACTACTTTCTGTCCAAATTAGTCTGCAGAATGAGTCACTACTGTAGAAAGAAACAATACTCCTACAAGAAGAGCTATGTCTAACTGTAGGGGGTTCTCCAGCTGTGAAAACACAAAATAAACACTGTTTAGCATACCCCCCCCCGCCCCCCGCCAGAACCCGAGAAAGAAACTTATGAACTCTTTTAAGGAGAACTGCACAAAGAAAGCAAAACCAAACTTTCTCTTTCAGTAGATATGTAATAAGGAATTTCTTCTAAAATTAGCATCGCATTTTCTCTTCTGGATGAATTCTTTTCCGCACAGGTAATCTCAGCCCCTAGGGATGGAAAGATCCCTGTTGGAGGCTGCCATTAGCAGCTATGCATTTAATCCTAGCCCGGTTAATTCTGATTTTTTCCCTTAATGTCATAAATGAATCAAAATCCTTAACATTTTAAAATTATAAAACACGTTGTATGTATCAAAACTGTCTTCATTTAATAAAGCAGAATATTGTAGGGCTAAGGGAGTAGCTTTGGCAGAAGAAGAAAAAGTGCACTTTAAGGACTGATTTTTCTGGATTGGGCAGGAAGAGTTAGCTATTCAGCGCATGACAAATTAACCACGCAAGTGAGTCACATACACTGGTATGGTATGCAGGAAAGGGAAGTCAACTGTGTGAAATCAAGACCTGCAATTTAGGAACTTCATATTAAATAATGAAAAATGCTTAGATCTGTTGTAATTCCAGTACTGGAGAAATGGTTAAACAGAGAAATTCATTATTTCTTCTGTTTAAGTTCTTCTCCTTAGAAATTTTACTGTCTTCTCTTTTGACTGTCTTCATGAGAATAATATTTCAGTCTTCTTTCTCTCTCTGTACTATCTATTTCTTACTTCATCCAGATCCTTGGATCCCTGCAGCCCCTTTGAATGAAAAGGGAAGATGGAGGTGCAGAGGCAAACAGACATCCATTTCCTGGAGTGGGACCAGCCTTCTGTGGCTTTGATTTCCTAACTACGTGATGTGTAGATCAGATGATAACTTTATGTGGTTCTTAAAAATTCAGAAAAATTCCATGGTCTGAAGAGCTTTTACAAGAAAAAGTGACATAATCCCACTTAATTATCATATTGGTAATACCAGTAAATTATTTCTTTTTTTAACTAAGGACACATTTTGCAAGAGAATTATTCTACTTTGGAGAGTTTAGAGCCTCCCCACCTCCTCAATGTATTTGATATACCTAAAAAAGAAAACCACAAACTCCTAGAATTGTAAAATAGTTTTAAAATAAAGCCAATTGGTTAATCTCTGACAAAGCACATGTTAAAATGCTGATATTCCTTCTATTCTCACAGTTGTCTTCCTGACCAAAATATGGATTCTTAATCATTTTAACAGACTATACAGTATATTTCAAAAGGTAAAATATTTTCTTATGTCTTTTCTTCGAAGAAGCTGTCGGTAATCATCTTAGAGATTTCAGTTTAGTAACAATTTTAAAGTTTTCTAATGTTGTTTTCTGAAATACACAAATTACTGAAAAATAAAACCTCTGCATTTGTTTACATGAAGAGAATCTCTTGGATCTGGCTGTTTAGGAATATGTGTGAATGGCTGATGAATAATATGTGTAAGAGACTTAAAAAGCCCAAAACAGAAGTCTCTCGTAACTTCCTGATGACGGCTGTTAGTTCTGCCGAACTATATTCCATGTTGCCTCCTCCTCCCACTCTGACACAGAATACATGGAAATATCACGTTGCGTACATAGAGTAGCAATAGGAAATATGCTCTAGGAATATTTTGTTCTAGTCACATTACCGTGTAAAAAAGTAGCAAAGAAACCTCACAGTGTTTCAATGTTAAACAGATACAGATGTAATGCAACTAGTTTTCACTTACTCGAAGATTTTTCCTAGTTGATCCACATCTGAATTTCCACGGAAGAGTGGTCTGAAACAATAAAGAAATATTTTTAGCATGAGACTTGATTAATTAACATGAATTTATATCTGTCATTGACAGCTGCCAATGTAGGATGAAAACGTCTTATTTTTTTTTGAGACCTCACATCTTCTGCCTTAGTATTTTATCCAATCTGTCAGTGTACTTTTCAAGTTTCTACTAAAACTGATAAAAAAAGTGGACGGATGAGACATAACTTTCTCTCAACTAATATATCCTATGAATTATATCATTAACAAACTAGTTTTCACTATAAAGAACATACTTAAATAGCTGTTTAGAGAGACAAAACCAGACTGAATGTCACATGATTCATTAAAACATAATAAATTTGAGATGAATTTTTATGGATATAAACTCAAAATTAAATTCATTGTGGATTGCATATTGGATATGTGCTTCTAGGTTTAAGGTTTCAAAACAAAAGGACAATGGATTTATGAAGGTCTGTAAAGAATGAAGTGTGAACCAGTACAGAATTTACCTTGAAGGAGAGGAATACTTCTGCTGCATAAATAAAGATACGTTCAGGAAAGAAACAAATTAATTGGCTGAATGTCTAAAGGCTTTCAGAAAAAACAGCGACTAAAAATACTTTCAGAGTATTTTCTCCAAAGTTCAATTTAAAATATTTTCATTCCTTTTATAAAATACTATCACCCCACAGTGCCTAAGTAAAGTACGAAGTTTGAACTTGTATGGCTGTACAGCTGTATTGCCATCTTTGTGATGAATTCAGTAAAGTGAGATCAACAGTGTAATTTTATGTTTAAAGTCCCAGGATTTTAAACAACAGGTTACTGCTGGATGAGCCAAGAATGAGGGCATCTGTGAAGATCAGGCCCCAGATGTTGTGAACTATTCTGGTTCAACAAATGGTAGATTACTCAGAGAAACGCAATTCAGACATGCTGCAAACTGAGATACTAACTTGGGCCAACTGATAGCCAGGCTGCCTCTCTCTTCTGGAGCACAGCTCTCGGAGTACAGTGCATACTGTAAACTTATGGTTACTGTTTCCAGAACTGTACAGCTGAGACCTGGTGACTTGACAAGCAATGTATATTGCTATGTTTTCACTGTTTCTGCCTTTGGTTACAGAGAAACACCAGTTCTGCTGCCTCTCTCTGCATATGCCTTTTCTTCTATCTTATACAGGTCCTTAACAGCAGTGGTAGACAAAGACATCGTGTCACTGTTGCTCTTCATAGGAGAAGACCTCTCCCATCTACATGGGGAGAACAGGGAGTATACAGCTATAGTCCTTCCCCTCTACTCGCCCATATGCAGGAGCAGGTGTAAGATCTGGATCTCCTTTTGTTAACCATGAGTTAATTCTGAAAAATGGTTCTTTACATCTCAGCACTCTCACATAGACACCAGAAGTCCATGTCACTGCCTATCGTGTGGGTCCACACCAAATACAGTAAGCAGACCCAGAGCACTCTGTGTAACTTCTCAGTTAGACGTAATAACCTCTAGAGAAATTTGTGCCACCAGAAAAAAAAGGAGACCAATAACTGGAAGACATGCTGACCACCTTTGATCAACTCAAAACGCCTTCTGTTTCCTTCACGTTTGCTGCCATTCAGATCATGTCGTATCAGCTTACACTGCAAACTGCTTTGTGCAGGGACATTGGGAGAACAATTTATCAAATCCAATTTGAAACCATATGACATCAGATTGAAACTGATGGGGTAAAATGTGATAGCTTGTTACTTGTCCACAAAGGGCTTTATTTATTTTGATTCTGACTAAATAACAAATAATGGTACGTGCTGCTTTCAATTATAAATGAAACTTACTAACTGCAGCCTCTTTGACAAGACTGTTTCAACTCATACTTAGAGGTTTCTGTATTTTTTTAAGCTTTAAGGTATCCAGCAATACTGGCTTCTACAAAAAAAAACATAGCTCAACTTCACTCAGGGAAGCACATCTACTTCTGCTGCCAGTTTTGAGCCTGATTCTCAAAATGGTCAGTAGCTACAATCCCAGTATTGTTTGTGGCAGCAGACACACTTCGTATCTTCCAAAGTCGGACAATATGACACCCTTAGACATTTTTTTGAATGACTGCTTAAAATTGTTAACATACAGTTACTCTGAGTATTTAATTTTGGCAGCAGCATTAGAATATTGGAGCCCTTTAAACCAACAAATTCTACACAACCAAATAATCCTATCCATGCATTTGGAAAGCTGATTTAATGTTTAAAATGTATGCTGAATCTTGTGTTAATGTGAAAGCTTGGCAAAGTCAGCCTTGTTCGCAAATCGCCTTAGGCAGTGTCATGCCAAAACAAGTATGATTCCTGGGATTTTTAAAGGAGGTTTTTCCCATCGCTGCTGCTGTCTCAGATTCACTAAGGGCTGAAGCAAGAATTGAAATTCTTTTGATTATATAATTATACAACACAAGGTGACCTTCCAACATACTTTGGTATTTCATCATAATGAGATGTTACTAATTCATCTTTCAGACTCCATCCTACCACCACGACTACAACCGAATGCCAACTTCAGGTTAGGCACCACTAATGTAATGAAATTTGCCTCATGAATTTCTGCTGGAGGTTCAATTGAAACGTTGGGTAGATGACTGGGGAAGTAGATCCACTTAATCAGCAGCCGTATGAAGATCTTGTCCTACATTTTGGCACTCGTTACTCTTTAGTAATGACTTGTCAGTACTGGAAGACCAGTACACATAAAAACTTTTACCTCAAGCTTGTTCTTTTTTAAATTCTGTTCTTAAAGGGGGACATCAGCTCTCCCAGTACCACTGAACTGGGAGCATACTCAGCGGTCACAGAAATGTAACATTTCACCTTTGTTCCTGGTATCTTTCACTTGATTCACTCACCCACTCACTCCCTGAGGTTTATTTATGCAAGCTCAATCCAGAAGTCTTTACTTGGGGATCTGTTCTCCTCTCTGTGATGATAATCTGTGTAAGACTGGTTACACTCTGAGAGTCTGATTTTGCAGAATTCTTTCTTTTTTTTTTTCCTTGGGAAAGTCATGGAGCTGGGTTTGTCTCCTGTGGCAGAAGATGTGAGTTTCTGCTCTTACTTAAAGAACTCCTGAAATCTATGTCTACGTGTGTCTCACGGAAGTGGAATATTCCAGTGGAGGAAAGGGTTATCCATGGGAATACAGTTGCTTTTTGTATGGTTCCTCTATCTTCCCTGACTTTGCTTGCCACAAAATCCATGCTCTGAGGGCTCCAACACCATTGCTGATACAACACACACACCTGAGCAGGGAAGAAGGTGAGATGAAAAGACGTACAGTGCAATTAAGGCACTTAATTTTTCTATTTACTCAAGAAGTCCCAGATGTTGTTGCGTCTCCATAATTTACTATTTTTGTTGGTTGTTGCTTCTTTGATTTTTTCAGGGAGAGGAGAGGAAGGAAATGTTACAGAGAATCTGCAGCTGTTTGTATTGTTTGATGGCTCCTTCTACAGGCATTGGAGCTAGACCATTATTTATTGCCTCTAGAATGGTGCCCAGTGAATTGAGAAAAATTCCTTTCATGTCTAATGTAGGATCAGAATGCTCTTAGCCTACAGATATGAAGATGTGTTGCAGGCACCATATTACTACCCCAGCCTGCTGAAAAAAACTCCTACTGAGTCAATAAGTGTGTACCATAGTTCTTGAGGTACAAAATATGCAGCTGCCGAATTAAATGGATATTGGCTATGAGGTTGCATTGTGACTATTTGCACAGGATAAACCTATCTACCTTTTTATATGGCAGTCCAACACAAAGATGCATATAAGTGCTGGGCTGTGTGAGGCACAGTGTTGCAGCAGGTCAAGGCAGGCGATCCTTCCTCTTCACTAAGCCCCGGTGAGGCCACACCTGGAGTGCTGAGTCCCATTCTGAGTTCTCCAGTACAAGAGAGACATAGACATACTGGACAGAGACCAGCAAAGGGCCACGAAGATGATTGGAGCACCTGACATGAGGAAAGGCTAAGAGAGCTGCTACTGTTTAGGCTATAGAAGGCTCCACGGGGAATCTTCTTACTATATATATGAATACCTGAAGGGAGGGTGCAAAGAAGATGGAGCCAGGCTTTTTCCAGTGGTGCCCAGTGGTAGGACAAGAGGCAATGGGCACAAATGGAAGCACAGGAGGTTCCCTCTGAGCATAAGTAAACAATTTTGTACTGTGAAGGTGACCAACCACCAGCCCAAGTTGCTGGAAGAGGTTATGGAGCCTCCCACCTTAGAGATATTCAAAAAGTGTCTGGACATAGTCCTGGGCAACCATTTCTAGGTGTCCCTACTTGAGCAAGGGGGGTTGGACCAGATGATCTCCAGATGCCCCTTCTAACCTCAACCATCCTGTGAGTCTGGTAATTAAAAAAAACAAAACAAAACCCAAAACCCCAAACAAAACAAAAAAACAAACCAAAAAGCCCAAACAAGCAGATCACAACGTAAGGTTGCAATATAAAATCACAAATCCTGAAAAAGTTCCCATCTGCTTATATGTAGTTTAGAAGGACTTGCACCACTAATCTTCTGGCTGAAATGCTCTCAGGCTTGTATGTATCTGAACAATTAGATTTTGCCATTCACCAAACTCCTTTTTCTAGTCCAAAGGAATACACTCAGCTCACGTTGTTTCATGCCGAGTTTCACCTTCACTGAATATTCTATCTGGACTGGATATTGGTGCCTGAAAGGTTAAGTACTTTATTTTATAGACACTGCGTTTCATGTCCGTGCAACTCAGTAAAAACTGAGATAGAAACATGTCCTCCCAAGCAAGACGCCATGAAAAAATTTTCCCTGGAGCAACCCCATGGACATGCCAAAGCTAAAAATATTGTATGCAATGACAATGCAATGACTCCCGAGAGATAAATGCGGCTTAACTGTAAACTGGCCACATTACTTCTAGACTTTACCTTCAAAGCAAAGAGGGTCTGTAACATTTTACAGAAAACTTAAGGCTTTCCATAAAGATTGGAATTACAGACATCGACACACAGTGCTCTGGTCTATACTGCAGTGCAGGCAGAGGGCAAAGCACAGTCTAATAAAACCACATACTCTGAGGCACAGGAAAAGACTTCTTCAGGGTTCTTGATAGTGGCTGACATTTTGAAAGAATTAATGACATTCTTATTGGAAACTATCAATTTCTGACATTGAATTATTAAACCACGGTTAAAATAGATACATGGAAGAAAGGTCATGTGCAGAAAAACAGTACTGAAGAGGGAAAAAAAGTAAAGAAATTCTCTAACCAAAACATATTACAGAGCTATCATGACAATTTTAGAGTTCCTAATACAAGTGCCTCCAAGGCTAGGCAAGCTTTGTATCTTTCCAGATGCGTAAGAACTAACTTCCAAAATAACTATCTGGATTCTTTCTGCTAGATCATTTGCCCAGTGTGGTGACAACAGCAGCTGGGAATCCCATCCCCTTCCTTGTTACCGCAGAAAAATAATGAGGGTAACCTCTTGATTATTGACTTCAATATATATAATATTCTCAGTGAAAAGTCTATGTATTGGCTATTCACATATACTCAGTGAACTCTCTAAAATTATATAAATGTCATGAGTGGGAGAGATACAACTTGTGTTTTGGGCAAGTAGGTCTTAAGACAGTCTGGTTGAAGAGATGGCAAGGACAAGTGTTGGGGAGAAGAGCAGTAATTTCAGAACAGGTAGCTACTGCTTTGAAGGCATTAGACAAGATGGGGGAGGTGTTGAAAGAGAAAGTCCTTGATAATTTGATATAATGGAGAGAAAAATGTAAAGGGAAAGAATATAGCAGCAGTTCACGGAAGTGGTATAAGGAATTTTGAAAGTTGGTAAGGCTGTAGTAGCAAGTCTAAGAGTTTGTATGTCGGTGTGTAGAAGAGCAACAAGATGATGGTGAAGAAACTCGAAAAGGTAAAGCCAAGAAACACTTGCCAAGGAATGCTGCATTGTGCCGTGGGAAACCTGCCAAGCTACATAGTCTGTGACTCATAGATCTATTTAAATGATTTTTTTTCCTTTTCATATTACAAAAGGTGAATAGCTGGCAAATAATTTTGTCAGATTTGTAGTTACTTGTTATGAAGAAAATATTTTCATTTTTAGAATGAAAACCAAATAAGGCCTAAAACTAGAATTATGAGATGACTAGAAATAATGTGACCTGGACTGTCCTGTGGAAACCTTTATTCAGAGGGATCATTTCTGAGCTGATTCCTCACTCATCTTCCCACCATTGTTTCTCTTTGACAGATCCCCTGGACACAGGCACAAAAAGAGAAACTAAGGCAAGATAAAAGGGAAAAACATGTGTATCACTCTTTGAAGATGAAGGTCAGTGGCCTGTCTGATATGGCGCCATATGAATATGGTTCAGTATAAAACTTGACTCTGAAAAGAGGCCATAGCTGACAACATTGCATGCTCTAGACAGTTACCCACTTCCAGTCACAAGTGACTTGCCTCAGCTGTTGTGCAATTCAGAGTTCTCATTTTAAATGTAACGTTTTTTGTACTTCTCCCTCTCCTTTCCCTTTAATAATATCTTTTGTGTGGGTGGGTGCCAGACACAGCACAGGAAGAAGTTACTTCATGTAGAGCTTATTATACATGATCACAAATTGCCCAAAAGTTTAAAGAAACTTCTCCTACATATAAGAAGAAAGATGACGTAGATAAACATTATGACTGAGGAAACACTCTTCAGCTAAAATCTGACAGAAAATGGATCAGCCATCCTGAGTTTCTCATTTTAGTCTTTAGCAGCCCAATTTTTTTACTCAAAATCTAC
>NW_010391323.1:27646-34214 GCF_000710305.1 Buceros rhinoceros silvestris | reverse complement strand
CCGCTCTTCAAATACAATAGTTCTACAATCATAAATAACATCTCTAAGATCATTGGGGTTGTGTCAGTATTAAACTATTATTAGTATCATATCCAATGCATCAAAAGAATTGCAGTATTTATTTTCTCTGGAGTCTCTCATTTCACCCAGTAGACAGAAGCAGATAAAGGAAAATAGTTTTGGAAAAACTACTGCAAACTTCCATTGCTGTAGTGTGTTGAATTTGCTCCCTGTTGCTATTTAAAATGAAGAAAATGAATTCTAAAACTAAAGATAATATTCTGACACCCAAATGCACATACAGTTTGTTTCCTAAGAAACAGGATTTCTGTCTGAACTGAGAAAGCAAGGTGCTTTCTGAGTCGTGCGTAGATAAAAACTGGCTGGGAGCTGCAAGCCATTGGTATGCAAGAGGAGTTAAAAGGCAAAATAGAAAAGAACATTTATAGTGAGAGAGAACACACTGAAAAAGAATAGGCATAATTTTGGCAATCCACGTTGGGGTTAAGATTTCTCATCAGATGAATGTTTCCTGGTGTGAGTTTTCGTCATGAAAAGTTTGCACTGCTTTGCTGCAGAAGGTTGTATTACATGAAGATGCTGAACTTTCTGAGGGTTTTTAACACACAGATTAGCAGCCTGGGAGATGTAAAGTGGACCAATCACAAGAACTTTGCAGAGGGACATGCATGTTCCCTTTGCATGCATAACGGAGAGGGTAACATTAGTAAAAGGGAAACCAAACAGAGGCACTGTGAACAGCTTTATAACCAAAGCAGGGTCAGCCTACTCTGTAGATTCAGTTGGTGATTAAAAATACAGCAAAAAGCAAGAGAAAGAGCATAAATGAGAGAAAAGATAAGCATCTTCAAAGCTCCCTTAGGAACTGGGCAAAGGAAGAGCTTTTCCTGGGTGCTTAACATTTGCTTGACACCTTTCATGTAAGCATCATGATTCAAGGTCCCAGGTGACTTGAAGCAGAATGATGGGCTTCGTCCCCCACCACTGACATAAAAGGGAGCTTTATCACAGACATCAATGACCTCAGGATCAAGCCAAGTGAGATATGGTTTCACAACCTCTTATTAAAAAAAAAGTGCTTTAACGTAAGGATACACACACACACATAAAATCCCAGAAGTAATGTAGAGTGCAGACATTACGTTTCACCAGAATATGCTCTAACATGGGCAGATCTCATCTGTTCCTCGGCAGAACTGGTTCAGCATTCATCATTTAACACTGCTTTTTGAAATAGAAGAGCCTTGATGGGTTGAACGTCCTTCACTTATTCTCTCAGCACACACGTCACGGTTCTCTTATCTGTGGACATCTGCTTCTTCAGAAGATTTGTAGGTTTATTTCACCAGGGCTTTAAGAGTCATTTTGTCAGCTCAGGGAGTATGGCATAACTGGCATTTTGAAAACTGTCCCAACATTTGAAGCAAGTTCTGAATATACATACACAACTGACCTTGGAAAAAGGGAAAGGGAATAAAAAGTATGGTCTCTTCCACTCTTCGGAGTGGAAAAAGAAGCATTCCTTTTGTTTGCACTGACAGTTCTACCAGCAGTATGACTTAACCATTTGTGTGCTGAACACCCACCCCATCACCGCACACAATTAAATTACATCTATCTTGTCAGTCAGCAGTTTGAAGTTTAATTATATCATAAAATTGCAGGCTTCTGCATTTTTGTATCATCCTGAAAGTATTACTGGTGTGACAAATACAATATGGTCGTGCTTTTCATGTAATCATTAAGTTGTCTGTATTGTTTTTTCTCTCATCTATGTATTTCATGTCCTCTTTCTAAACTTGCACTCTCTAAAACTGCTATGCTGCTTTGCTCTTCTTGTGCAATTCAGTTGTAGGGTTTGAAGGCAGTAATTGAACTATGGATTAGATAAAGGCTGTCTTATGTGGATGGACAGGAGCCAAGAGGGCTCCTTCCTTTCCAGTTCACTCACATAAGCAATGGTGCAAATTAGTGTGCAGGATGCTGTGTGTGTCTGCACAGAGCTTAGGAAAATCCTCACCTCCAGGTGTTTGTGCCTGCGAACAAATTTGCCCATATTTTCATTGAAGAGACCTAAATCCTCCTTTCAGAGCATGCCAGAGTTGTTTTTCACCAGTCCTTTCATTAACTCATGATTTATTCCTCACTTAAAACTAGCAGACAGCACTCCGGAATGACACATTTTGGTCAGAGTGTGAAGGTGCTCTTTAATGCTGTATTTTAAAGAATTGCTTTTAAAACATCTATATCTCAGCAAAAGACCTGTCTTCAAGGTAAGCAGTAGGAGTTTAAGTCTGTTTCTAGTCTTCATCTATTATGGAAACGAAATAAAAACAATCTTCTACATGAAGCATCTGCTCCTTTGTCTTGTATGGAATTTCATTGTGAAAATCTATTCAAATCACAACTTTCAGAGATGCAGAATTAATTTTTTATAGTTCCACAACTTTTTTTGCAATGCCAAGATGACTCTGAGAAAGCTTATCCATTGACATTAACCATATTTACTGGTCTAAAAAACCCTTTTAAAATGGATTTTGCTCTGAGAGTGCCTCTAATGCTGGAACTAGTTTTAGTAGATTTTCAAGCCTGAGGCCGTCTAATTAAAATCCAATTCGTGATTCACAAACTGAATATATTTTCAATCAGATTGCTTCCCAGTTAAGCTTTAAACTAAAAGGTTTTTTGCCATTAAGTTGATTTCTCTTGGAATAAACTCTTCTTAACCAAATGTGTAACAGTGTTGTCATTCTTGTATCAGCTGAAAATCTATGCTCACATAATTATTGCCTGAAGGAAACTAACTCTTACCTATCCTTGATTCTTTGATATCAAAGGATAAGCAAGTAAATGTATAAAGAACACGTATACTACACATACTGGTTCATTCAATCTGCCCAAAGATACTTAGCGAATCAACATCCAAGTATGTGTTCCCTGGTTTTCTAAGTTTTTCTTTCTCAATAATGCTAAGTAAGGAGCTTCACAGACTAAAGTATACCCTATAGATAAAAAAGCTTATACTATAAATACGTAATAGAAAATGAGAAAGGACAGCGTTATAAATGAAGCTTTAGTTCCATAATTATATTACACATAACATGGTACATCTGTTTGACTACTTTACTAGTCTACCTTTTTTTTTTTATTATTCCAGAGCTGGCAAGAGTAAGGCAGAAAAGCAAATATCTAACTATAAAACCATTGGAAAAAAACCCCTGAAAGACAAAATCTTTTCTGTCATCTTCAGCAGTACAGTAACAGAATGATAATGAGGTTACATAGGCTGCATGTGGTCACTCTCTGAGACTTCAGACCAGAGAGCTCCGATGGATGTTGAATTTCCATATTTGAAGGGAAGAATGGAACTCAAAATATTCTACACAATCTAGAACATAACATTCTCAATACAGAATAAAATCCAAGAAAGGCATTTTTTTCTTCCCTTTGGGAAAAATGACAAGCTAAGAGACAGAATCTTTGGGTTTTCTCTCTAACTGGGCTTGAGCTGATCCTGTATGGCATTGAGTACATGTTTTGATCTATGATCACTTCTGTTGCCCCCGTATTAGGTGCTAATGGCACCTGTTGTACTAAGCCTTTCTAAATTTTCAGATAAACCTGAAATGTCAGAAGATCCCTGCAACTAATACGTCTCAACTTCGTCAGCTGTAATACAATACTCTTGGTCAGAAAAAAAATCTCTGAAAGGGGATTACAATCCTTCAGAAAAGAAAGGCATGAAAACATTTCAGTGCTAAACAGTAAACTGTTATGTGAGCAGAGGTGAAATTTCAACTTCAAATTTCTTCTCCGGCTGCTAAGTCCAAGTGTCAAAAGACACGAAAGTGGATTAGAAAGATGGTGTGAAGAAAATACTCTGATTTTTAGCAGCTGTGCTGGCTTACAGTGTATTAATAAACACCTGCAGAAAAACTTAAGATAGCCATTTAAGGTAGAAAGCATGTATAGCAACCATTCGAGGAAAACTGATACAGCTTTCAGAGGCCAGTTAAACTAGATATAACTTTGCCCTAAGCAATATTTTGTCCCATGCAATACACTGTAACTCGGGCTGGAGAAGCTGCAAGATTTACATTCACTGTCTCATGACATAGCATATTAATCTGAGTTCACCCTCTGAGCGCTCTCTGGTTACTTATCCTGTTGAGCTATTAGTGATTTCACATGAAATCTTTTTTCCCCAGTTGAATCCCAACCAAAAGAAAGAGTAACTTAATTTTGTATATTAAAGAGGAAAAAAGAAAAAAAAAAGAACTTTCAGGTGACAATGCTGCTCAGATGTCACCGTCCCCTAGGCAACTGCAGCATTAACACACTTTATGCTGTAGATTTGTGTTTCAAAACTTCCCAAATTAATTTTGGGACAACTTTTATGCTGGTACCTCTGCTTTGCCATTACTGAGCCATAGTTCTGCTTCTGTGTTGTCTGTGGCACAACTCTATCGGCTTTTGACATTATTTTAATGGGAATAGCATACAAATCTGTCTGTATGGAATGAATATTTCCTCAGCCTCTGGAATACTGAGCACTTGTAGCTCCCTCTGCCAGCCCACATCTTGAACTTCTCAGTCTCCACATCACCAGGCTATCCACTGCCTTCATGTCCACTACAAGGAGGACCCCAACCTCCAGATGTCATTTCTGAGAAACAATCTGATTTGCTCAGAATTAAAAAACCTAGAATCCTCTTCTGGAGTAAGTGAAAAACTGAATAAAAGCTTCCTTCCATGGTAAGCCATTTTATGCCTTGCTTTTTATACAATTGTGGCTGGAATATTTGCCAAAAATGGAGAGTTTACCAAAAAGTCTGGACCATCTTTAAACTCTGCTCTCACTTTCTGGCAAATGCCCTCACCATCAACCTCTTAGAAGATCAAGGAGACAAGCAACATCTACCTCTTCTGTTGCAATTACTTTCCAGAAAAGAAAAGTGATTGCAAGGCAGGAGAGAAGCCAGCAAACCTGTTTCTGTACCTCAGTGGGTAGGACATCTAGCTAGGATACAGTTCTGCCTTTGTACATATACTCTTTCATTGCTTATGGTTTGATGAGATATAGTTGTAACCGAGTATCTGCATTCTTACAGTGGCAGAGTATGATTCATAACTGCCAAACAGGCTTAATTTAAGAGCTACAGATATGAACATTACTGAAAAATGTCTTGCTGTGTATAGTTCTATAGATGCTGAAAGCTGGCACTCCAATTAGCTGGCTATAACGAGCACTAAAAAAATTATTCAATTATATAGAACAGTGTGTATGTGGTACTGATATAATAATAAAACCTGTTTCTGGACATAATCTAATTAAAAATGATCTGATAATTCACTATGGTTAGTCAAATTCTGGATGATATAGCCGACTGAGTCATTTATCTTTGGGTAACTGATTCAGACTCAAAATCAATAGTAACTGAATCTTCATGCCAGTTTACTCCAGCTCAGTAGTATAAATGAGTGGAAATGAAGTAATCCCTTGGATGAAATTCTTATTTGACAAATATCTATATTCCAAAAGCGCTTTTTACTGACAAACCTGGGTATGTTACGAGAGGAGCTACAAATATGGAGAATATTTAAGTAAAAGAAGAAATACTGCATCAGAGATTGTCTTAAGAGTTTCCTCCAGACAGTACGCATTCAGTGCATCTATAAAAGGAAAGCAGAGCACACTGTGCATGAGTTTCTGGAAGAAGTCCTATGGTTTGACCATGCATAGCCAGACTGTTGTTTCCTCAAAGACTGCAAAATGAAGCAGGCTGTCAGCGTTAAGAGGGCAGCCAGGCATGTCACATGCTGATGCTAACAGCTCTCGACTTGTTAGATCCTGGCTCTGTCTCTAGCAGAGTCAGTGTACCATGGTGGCGGTGTCTCCCATTGACTCATTTGTATAGGGACAGCAAGTTGGCAGGTCAGGCAGAGCACGCAAGCGAATTGATGGCAATGCCACAAGTGTTGTGCAAAAAAAAATTAGAAGCAAGGCAACAACTCGTGCATACTCATATGACAAAGCAAACTGTGGCTTCAGAGGAAGAAGTGACAGGAACTAGGATGAGCTGTATCCTGCCATGCCTCTTCTCTATTTTGTAGCACACAGCCAACACCAGGACCCTGAGTACTGATGGCAAAGGCGACTTGTGGGTACCACGTGTGCTGCTCTGTGGGAGTCAGCATGCACATGCAGGAAAGGATGCAGCCACCTCCCTTCCTCCCCAAATTAGGACTAGGTCTTTGACATCTGCAACTACAGCCAAAGCACAGACTTTCAGACCAGCTGGCAAGTTCTCTGCAGTGGTCTGAACCTGCAGCATAGGTAAACTTTTCTGCAAAGGCAGTGGGGAGCTGCCTCTGGGCAGTGTGAGAGGGTTCCCTTGGAGAAATGGTTTTCCAGAAATCTAAATATCAAACTTCCTCTTGCTTTCTCTTTGACATGTTGAGCTCTCCTCTCACTGTCAGTTATTTACTCAGTACAAAGTAGTACAACTTTTCAGAAAGCTGTTTTCTTTTGCTCTGCTGTTGTTTT
>NW_010391323.1:19739-27555 GCF_000710305.1 Buceros rhinoceros silvestris | reverse complement strand
TTGGCTGCTCCTTTAGGTGCACTTTCCACGTCTCTCATGCAGATTTATGATTTTTTTTTAGATGTAAAGAATACCTAACAACTTGGTGAGCACCTACATATGGAAAAGTGCTAATGTGAAGCTGTTGAAAAGACAAGACACAAATGCGAGACAGATTTGTCTTACGTACTTCTGAACTTCTGCATAGTGTTTTTACACTTGACTGATGGTAGCTAATCATTAGATTTTTTTTTTTTCTGGGTAATCAAATACAGAAAACTCAGTAAAGCTGCCCAGATCAAAATTTCTGACTAGACACTCAATTTATAAAAAACCTCCACACTTGGGAGCTCAACAACACGAGACAGTTTAAATCTAGACTTTTACCCCACTCTCCAGATTGCACCAGGGAAGGATCCCGTACACCCACTTGGAGTTTAAATACCTTTTTGTAGCCATTTTCTTATGAAAGAGAAAAGTAAATAAAAACAATATTTAGTTCTATTATGAGTCAAACAAGAGTACACAGAGCTTCCCCCAGCCAAACTCTAGGCAAAACGCAAAGCCTCTCTCAGCCAAGTTCCTGAAGAGGGAAGCTGTGTGAGAGAGCCAGGAGACCCTTTCAAAAGGAAAGTCTTTGGGCAGTGTACAGCTGGCTATCCCTCTCTGGGCTGGAGAGGAAGGAACATGGGTAACACTGCTCTGCTTCTCCCCTGTTCTCTGGCTGTGGGAGGGACTGCTGAAAGCCATCTGCAGCTGGGGATACCATCAAAGCAGCCCTCAGGCTGCTCTGGCTCATCCCAGGAATGAACTTGTCTTTGAGATGCTCAAAGGTGGTGCACCTTCACATTGACTGTCCAGCAGCTGTGCCGAGCTTAGCTCAGCATAAGAGACTCAAGCATTTCTGCTGCCAGCTGCACTTCCAAATATCCATTACAAATGCTACAATGTTAATACCAAGGGCTTACCAATATCTACATCATGACTGACATGTTGTGGTCTTTCTATTGCCACAGGGTCTTTTACTCTGACCTCTGTCCAGGGTAATTCAGATTGTCAAAGATTGTAATATCACCCCTTTAAAGAATGCATATTTTTTTTAAGGATGATGTGTTCAGGGGGATTTCAGACTAGTGCTGCACATGAAGAAGCTATGTGAAGTTTTCCAGGAGGGGAGCTCTCCCATGAACTTCCACCAGGTTTGAGCTGTGTGTGGCCACTGGCTGCCAGCCCAGAGACACCCGGCCCTTGTCCCATGGCCACTTCCTGGTGGCCTGCATGACCCTACACCTGAACTTAACAGTCAAATTAAACTTGGTCAGCTAACACCGTTTCTGCGGGTCTTCTTACCCCTGCCTCAAGGTTCCCTTCTGTTTTTTTGTTATGGGTGGTGACAGTTTTTGGTTTCTATGGTTTATCAACAGTTTCCCTTACCAACAGATCTATTCCTCTGACTGAAAGTCTGGCACAGCTGGAAACTAGAAGGAAAACCACAAGTGAATGGCCTGGCGCTCACTTACCACTCATCTCCAACCACAGACCGATACAGTTACTGGATTTGACTAACGGCTATCAAACAGCCCAACTGTAGACATGTAGAAAGATATCAGCTAGAAAAGACTTGAGGGAAAATGTGAGCTAAAAAACAAGACGGTATTTTACTTTTAATGGGGTAATGCTGTCTTGGAAACTGACATCTATTTTGTACTTGATAATTAGTGGTATTATTATGACCATTTGCCCTTCTCTCCATTAGTGTGCATTTGTCCTCTGCCCAAAGCCAAGGGGAGTTCTGCCTCAGAGGTCAGATTAAACAGAAAACAATCCGGCTTATCCAAAAACTGGAATAACATGAACAAGTGCAATCTTCTGCTTTCTTTTGTTAGTTAAGTTTGAAGCAAAATGTCACTGTTCCATCAGACGACTAAGGTCACTAAGCTAAATTGTGGCTTGGGTCCATCCAACTTAAAAAATGCTTGAAAAATATCTTTGTAATAGGCTGGTCACTTATTTGGGGAGGAAGAAAAAGTCTTATTTTATTAAGTCTGGTTTGGAAAAACCATCAGCCTCCCACACACCCGTATGCACATGAATGGCAGAAGAATAAAGGAGGAAAAGTGCAAAGCACAGAATTTTGAACGCTGACAAGATCTTTCCAAGGAATGAACCTTCTCCCAGTACAGTTGGTCTGGACTGTGGTGAACTTTTATGGCACTTACAACTTAAATCATTCTTGAAACAAAACAAGATATTTTCCAAAAATGGCAAAAACAAACTCAGGCCAGAACTGTACAGTACCTTGGTTCAAAGGTTGCAAATCAAGCTGTGTAGCTTTTACAGTTCTAAGCTGCAACATCCACCTTTGCTTATTAAAACAAAAGACAAAACAGAAAAGGATAAAATAAAAAACATTGTTTTTATTTTCCGGCTACAAAAAACTAACTGTGAGCACAGAAAAATAAATGATTATGCTTTTGAGCTCTTGGTCCACTAGATATATTGGTTTAAGGTTCACTGAAAAACACCAGATAATGATTGCAAAGTCTGTGTTTGAAATTGCTGCATGATAAAGAGAACTGCTCTCTCTTAAACCACATTTAAGACGTTTGCCAATTTATACAGAAAACCCAACTTATAAGCAGCATTCATGGCTGTATTTACTCATTTGCTTTTTGCCTAGATGTCTTTGATGCTTGGTTTTATTATACCTTTCCTCCCAATATGCAGTTATACATCCTTTTTATTTTTCTTTCATGAATTCCTTTTCTTTTCCTTCTTGTTTTTCTCTTCTTTCCACCATAAAGAAGATTTGAAAAGATATTACAGCTCTCTCCTTTCTCTGCTTTTGAAAGGCATACCAGAAATGTGTTCAAAATCACACAACAGAGCACAAAAAGAGAAGGTTAAGCTAAGATCTGAAAAAAAGGTAGAAACTTTACCGAATAGAGCAATACAGGAACTAGTAGGCAAAGCAAAATATTCCTACTGTTGCATAGCTCAGTACCCACTTAAAACAGTGAGGACTAAATGATCAGATATACTGAAGCAGAGGAAAATAACTGACAAATTAAAACGCATCTGAAATGAGACAAAGTCGTGCCATGGAAGTATGCCTCACAATTCCTGACATGGCAGTATTCATATCTTAGAGTAACTTTATTATTTTTAGAGTCCCTTTTCAGACCCTGTTCACGGTACTATTGTTGTATGTCTGGAAAGGTAGAACAAAACTGAAGTGTTCACTACTGTCAGTCGGAGTTGCCTTTCTCTCTCTTGTGTTTAACATAACCAGGATTTCATCTGCAATATTCATACACATAGCAAGAAGTTAAAAACCTAGTTTGGTGACAATTCACAACAGTGTGCAAAAGAAGTCTTAATAAAGATCATTTTAAATTGAATATAATCCTTCCCTACTGAAATCTTGGTGATTTTTCCATGATTTCCTACCCTGCATAAGTCGCGTAAATTTATCCACTGATTTCAGTTTGAGTCAGAGTTTCGTTTATGGCATATTGTATGAATATGTGGTCTCTCTCTTCTGGTTGTGTCCAAACCAAAGAATATCTTCAGTCATAACTTTGCCTACACTGATGCACTTCGCTGTGGCAAGAATATGTATTATACTTAGAAAAACAAGCTCCGTATTAAGTTGCGCTGTATTTTGCTGCTTATGTTCCAATATATGATACTTTCCTGTTGATTACAAGCTTAAAAGAAATGTTTCTGCTCCTCCAGTGCTCTGGATAATTAAACAATATTAATGGGAAACATTTTAAAGTGATGACATACTGTTACTTAATTTGAAGTGAGGCTCACTTAGTACATATAAATACTCATGTCAGTATGCATCTGCAAAGTTATATATTCATTGTCTGTTCCTCAAGACCATTCAACAGCAAAGCAACTCATCACCAGGAATGACTAACCCAGGATATGTCTGGGGTAGAGGACACAGCACTTCCAATTTCCAAGCAATTCTCTGCAATAGCAGAATTTCTGTGAATCACTTTCTCCAAAGCTCTGTCTTGTCTACTTTGTTCTCCAGATGAAGAACATGCTTAGGCAGTTGAGAACCTGTGGTTCTGCTGTTGAACGTACGTTGCCAGGTGTATACCTAATTTTTTTCAAAGTGCAAGCTTAAAAGACTACATCTGTAAGAGATCAGCACCTATAGGAACAACTAATTCAAACCAAATGAGCACATGATGAAACTGATGCTACTTAGAAGAACAGACTGATGAACTGTACTGCAGATTTCTGAGATAAAAGGAGTCTGTCCCATTCAAAGCACCACAGAACCTGCAGGCTCTGTTATGAGTTATCATTTTGTTGCCTGTTGGTAACAAATGGGGGTATGTGCCTCCTTCTCTGGGTAAGGATGTGCACACAGCAGCTCATGGCCTGATTTCCTTTGAACCCACCTTTTTTGTTTGTAGGTGTGATACTTCAGCAAACAGAAAACAACAATCATACCAGCAGAGTGCCTTAAAGTCTTGCAATTTTAGCTTGAACACACTCTTCTGCTTGTGCTACACAGTCTCACGAAGATCAGAAGAGAGACACCGCAAATTCGAGCCTCAGCTCTTCAACTGACTGTTCTTCATATCTCCCACACACATTGCAACCTCTATTTTGAACGAAAGTCTCACAGTTCTGGGGAAGTACTTGTTGAGGCTTATTTCACAGATCAGACAACCGAAAACTTGTACAAGATCACTGAAAGAAGCGCAAGGAATGAAAGCTGGGACAACACTATGCAACATCCTCTCCTCCTTGCCAGTCTGCAATTCTCTCTTTTACAGAAATCACTCCAACTAGGAGCTCTACTTTGCACACTAACAGAGATTAGCTGCACCACTCTTCATGCCACTCTGTCACTCTGAATTGTTTCTAGAGAGGTTACAATCCCCTTTGAAGTCAGGCTTAATTTCAACAATGATTTCAGCGAATCCAAGACTTTACTACATGATCCAGTTAAAAAAAGTTATTCTTTTTACTCAGTGATAGAAGTTCAAACTTCCCTATCCAGCTTCAGGTTTTGGAGACAGCTTAAAACAGATGTTTCTGTTATGCCTGGCTATTTTTTTTCACAGTCCTATCCTACCACCTGGTTTGGGAGTCAACACAGAAACGGTACGTGCAATGGATCTGACGGCTGCCTTTCAAACTCTACTAATATCTATGGTTTGCTTGGAAAGAGAATATAGATGTACTATATTTTAGCATGAAAGATGCTTTACAATTACTCTATACTTGTAAGACATTTTATTGAAGAATGCATTGCTATTTTTTTTTAAACCTATTAAATGTTTTATGATTAAAGGCAGCCTGTACATTCCAAATCCAGTGCTCATATCACAGCCTGATCACCAGACAAGGCTCTAAGCTTTGAATTTATCACACCTGTATACATTACCTAGAGCAACAAAGTCCTGGGCTCATGGGTTTTCTATAAAGCGATGTAACTCTTCTAACTGGACAAATCTATACCACTGAAAGATGACTTACATGCCTATAGCTTGTTTCTCCACGTACATTGCTTGTGCCCATCAGGGAACTTGTCCCATCATAGGTGTTTTAGTAGAGTCAGGTGTTTCTTACCTGCTGCTATAATTTTCAAGCACGGTTGGTAACGCAATAACTGTCTCATATATTAGGAGCTGGCAGAGAAAGCTGAAAAATGAGACAACTGCTGAAAACATGATTTAATGTTTAAAAATGAATAAATAATAACCTCATGCTATTTGTTGCAATCTTGTGGCACATGAAATTCTGGGACTAATAATCTTTCCAAGAGCAGGCTGATTAAAACACCATGGAGCTGATGCATGGACAGTCTCAGTAAGAAGCCCACGTGTATGAAATTAACTACCCTCTTGGCTGAATAAAGCTTGGGGCACTGGGATAATACTGTTTTACTCTTGGCTTGGGGAGGTGGAAAAAGTTTTTGGGAGAGGACTGTCTTTCAAGTTTTGGGTTTGAACTGGTACCTTTAATGTGTGTGAAGATTGCACATGCAGTCACAACACTGACCACTCTCAAATGCATGACTTCTTCAGCTTGACTGGGCTGTGAATATAGCATAGGCTATAAAAACCGATGGTCTCCTCTGATCTTTTTTAGTTCTATCTTTACTACAAAGGAAGACAAACTCAGTTGCTTGAGCACTATTATGGTTAAACTTGCCTAGCTGGAATTATTTTATAGATATCTGACTAACTAGTCCCCATACACACCTACTAACAC
This sequence comes from Buceros rhinoceros silvestris, assembly GCF_000710305.1. Taxonomy (NCBI): domain Eukaryota; kingdom Metazoa; phylum Chordata; class Aves; order Bucerotiformes; family Bucerotidae; genus Buceros; species Buceros rhinoceros. The sequence continues at coordinate 21,327 of NW_010391323.1, read as the reverse complement.
CCTAGTCTGTGCAGGATCAGAATCATATAGGATTGTGGGTTTGAAGACCAGACACATCTCGATGCACTAAGAACTAAACGTTGAAACATTTTGATATTTTTTCTCAAGACTGCCTGCTCAGAAGTGAGTCCAAGACTGGAGACCCCTGCTTTCTTTTATAGATTCAGATTCCCCTCTCACACACATTCACCTTGATTAAGTATTACCTCATCCAAGCAAGAGGAGAGACAGTCCCTTCTTCCTGAAAACACTGGTCACTGCTTCCTGCTTTGGAGCTGCCTGCAGTCTTTGAGCCAGCTGGAAGAGGTTCACGTATCCAGAAAGAAGGGGATGCTACTTCCAAGTTTGCCTTTCTTTTTAATGGGTTGTTCACTCAGTAGGGGTACAAGGCCCTTTCCTACTGGCCAGGAAAATGCTCAGCCTCAGAGTGAAGCCTTTTTATAAATAATCCTTATTTCTACCTAAACATAAAAAAAGAAAAGTGAATCTACTTGCTATGCCAAAGGATGCCCCCGTGCCACTGGGATGCCATACAGTCCTGCCCGCTGTATCTCTGAAGGGTTCTGTGACATTGTAGCAATCCATAGCATGTGCTACAATTTTCCTTGCTGGTTACTATTAGCAATGCACCATAGCTTTTACATCACAAAGAAAACAGTCTCTGGGACAACAGTCTCTTTCGTTAGATAAGGACCGTCTATCCAAATGTGTCTAGAAGTCACTGCAACATACTTAATTAGACAGTAAACTGAAAAACTGAAACTACCATATAAGGAAATTTTCAAATAATGCTTTAGGGACAGAAAAAAAGATGCACAGAATAGTTTCTGCATACATAGCACATACACCCAACTACTGAGCAATTTATTGCTGATCTGTAAGTAGAGTAGGATCCTTGGGAATCTGTGTGAGGGGTTTCAGGATACAACCTTTGCGCATTCACATATGCAGAAGCCCACAAATCTGCACCATAATTAAACCGCGAGTGTTTTAAATACAGCTATGACTTTATACAAACCTCAAATTGCAAGAGGACCAGAGTCCCCAGCTGAGAAGTATCATTTGTTTAGCTGAGTCAGCCAAGGTAAGAGAAATTTTCAAATTTGCACTAGGTGGATCTAGGCAGAGATAGATCAATTTTATTTTTTGTTTCTATGAATTCCTTTATACACTTTTATATGTATTTTGGATCTATTCCTTAAACAAATACTTTGTTTGCATTTGTCTCAAACTGTTTCAGATTAAGGTTGATATAAGTTAAATGAGTTGCCTTCCAGCTAAAGACATAGCGATCTGTAGCACGGGGACAGACCACGTCTACAGAACTCGACTCTCTCCTATACTTGTCCAAACCTGCATCACCCTGGCTGTGATTGTAACAGCCTATAAAACTATAACCTAGCAAACTCAGACTGACAAATGTCTTCTTGGCATAAAGAGGATTCTGATACATTTTGTGATGCTGTGCAGTGTTTTATTTTGAAAGCTGTTCCAGTGATAAAAAAAAGCCAAGATGAGTCTCAGCACATCTCTTAAATATGACAGAGCTTTGAAGTCTTTAAAGGTGAAAGCAAAAGGGAGTAGGGAA